>NC_045788.1:96164367-96464712 GCF_009873245.2 Balaenoptera musculus
ATGCTCAGCACATATTTGTAGACCTGAATTGAATTTAATTGAAACCCATTCTCCCCTGTATTTTTATTTCTAGTAGATTCTTTGTGTGGTTACACACTGATTTTGATTTGTCTACCCTGGGAATAATGGAGCTGTATTCATTTAATGAAATACTATTGGCAGACATATTTCCCCATCAACATTTATTGGGTGCCAGGCATTGTGGGGCAAATAAAGATGAAGGAGACATGGAACAGTTCCACAGGCCCTTACCAGATAGTTGAGGAGATAATAATGATAACACGTGGTAAATAATTTTTGAGATTGATCTGGATATTTTTCATAGTCACCTCTCCTTGTCCCCCATTTGTATCAAGTTAGCCTCTTTTTCTTCCTCAACAGAAATCTTGCTCCAGGTAAATAGTCTTCCAAGTAGTTGAGCATCCAAAGAAGAACCTGATTCAATCATGCTTTTCTTTCTGTGGCTCCAACAGGCAGCCTGACAGCCTCTCATCTGTGGAAAGAGCTGTAAAGCATAACCCTTTGTTTGAAAGTCACGGGGCTGATCTCGAGCAGTACGAAGGACCCTACCCTCAGCGGCCCTTCTACAGCTCCACAGGCAGAGAGGTGATTGCTGGTCTGAGCAGGGAAGAAATCAGACAAATGTATGAGAACAGTGAGCTTTCCAGAGAGGTAGGAAACTTGGTTTTTCTGTTGCTGCTCTGCTGGTGTGTGTGTGTGTGTGTGTGTGTGTGTGTGTGTGTGTGTGTGTGTGTTTTCATGTGTGTACAGTAGGTTGCAAGAAAGGTTGAAAATTATTTCATGATTAGTTTTTTACCTCATGCTATCTCCCAGTCGATGTGATATGTAGAGGGTATACAATTCTGCGCTGTACCTTATTTCCCACCCAGTGGGTCCTTTATCATTAATAGCAAATGCTCTCTCCCTCCACCCCCACTCCTTAGAAATATATGTCTGGGTTATTCAGAGCAGTTCGTGTAGTAGCCACACCTTCCATTTTTCTGAAAAGGCCATTGTTTTCTATAGCTCTCCCCTGGATAGTTCAGAAAGCCACAATCTCTTATAAAAATTAGACCTCTTTTTTAAAAAGCTGTTAAAGTTTTTCTAATGCAATGTAGAAAAACTTTCTTTTCCTTTTCTTTCTTCTTTTTTTTTTTTTTAAAGGAAATTCAAGAAAGAATGAGAATTTTGGAATTGTATGCCAAGGATCCTGAGTTTGCAGCTTTTGTGAGAGAACATCAAATGTAAGCGTTTGAGAGAGCGCCCCTACCCAGATTCTTAAGTTTGCCTTAGAGTAGTGCCACAAGCATGAATACTTAATTCCTGTCCCTGTGACGTGGGTTTTGTTGGTAACCAATGTTTGTTGAGTTCTTTTCAGTTAATACACATCCACACAGATTACCTCATTTATTCCTCCTAATGCCTTTATAAGTTGAATGTTTCTTATTTAAGTTTTATGAATGAGGAAAGGAAACCTCAAAAAGATGGAGGGACTTACTCAAGATCACGATGACAGCAAATGCCGGAGAAGATTGAAAACAAAGACACTCTGTTCTGGCCTAGAGCTTCCTGGCTCTGTCATATTTTCTTATTAATATAGATGTCACCCATTTGAGTAGCCATAAATCCTCACATATTTTCACATATACTTCCTTTTCCATCTCTGTAGATACTTCTAAGTATGCTTTGAATGAGACAAATCTCATTAAAGTGTGTCTCTTGCTTTTATTAAGTTCATCTTTTCTTTTTTTTTAAATTTTTTTTTATTGGGCTATAGTTGTTTTACAATGTTGTGTTAGTTTCTACCATACAGCGAAGTGAAGTAGAGTTCCCTGTGCTATACAGCAGGTTCATCTTACTTTTCAATCTACCTTTTTCCATTACTTTTTTCAGCATGCATTTTGGGCAAGTGTCTGTAGTTTTTTTCCCCTCGTTCCTCAGGATCCATAACCAGACTTAGGTTACAAAAATACAATAATCTTGTAAAGAGAACATTTATAGATGTTACTTGAATTTAGTGGGTGGGATTATAATTTGGCTTTGATATTTGGTCCTACAGCTGCCCTCACAAAGGTGCTTCCTCATGGATGGGTCTCACCCAGGCCAGATGATGGCACCAGGTTTTTAGAAGAGAAAAACCAGAGTAATTCATGCCTGCTTATAGAAGAAATTGATCAAGGGTCAGGATAACACATGTGGTTCTGATTGGAGCCTCTGCCCCTTTGCTCCAAATCCCCTTTCTCTAATAGGCAGCCCCCACACATGGTTCCTCTCATAGGAAGGGACGAATTGACATCAAAGGAAACTAAAGAAGACGCTTTTCTAATTCCATTTGCATGGTAGAGACTCCTTTAAACATCTGACTTAGCCCATGGGAGTTGCTGCCAACCTTGCTTGAATGCTATCAGAGCAATATTACTGGGACTGTGCCTTTTAGACCAGGATACCTGCTAATCTCTGCATCTCTAGCCAGCAGATGGCCTAGGGCTCCACTTCCGTGGTATCCAATAGAAAGAACATGACTGATGTTTTTTATCTTTCCTAAGACCCTTTTATAAGCCCCTCAGAGCCATCTGCGTTCCAGGAATTACAAATGCATCTCATCTAGGCTAAGAAATCCGAAGAGAGGATCCAGGAGAGCCTAATTAGGGACAAACAGATGGACTACATGTTTCACTTTCTTCTGGTAAACTGTTTGGCATTAAAATATATATTAAAAAATTCATGTAACAAAGAAGATTTAAACAAGAAGATCCAGTGAAACAAAAGAATGTTCACACAGACACTATAAGGGGGTTGTTCATAGTGGGAAGATGGCATTGAAAAAATGTTAGGTACATAATCCATACAACATTTTCAGTTTTCACATAGTCCAGAGTTTTCATCTACCAGTAGCTCAAGAAAATATTAATGGACTTGATTTAGGATTCAGTAAAAGTATTACATAGTCTCTGTAGATTGGATTCTTTTTTTTTTTTAACTTAGCAAAGCACAGGACAGCTTTCCTGCAAAGAAAGAAGGTATTGGTGATTTTAGGACTATAGCTTGATGATATATTACAACAAAAGTGCATTTCAGTACATTCTGGATTTTTTTCAATTAATTACTCTTTGTTTTTTTCATGGCAGGGAAGAGCTTTAACCAAAACTCCTATTTTACAACTGATTAGAAGCCTAGAGAAGATGGAGATCACTCATTACCTATGTCATATAATTAACTTGGATTTGGAACTCTGTTGGAAGAAGAGTTTTCTATCAAAAAAACTAAATTTGGGACACAAATATTTTTTTTCTAGTTTAAAATTTTAGAATATAGTAAGAGATGTGATGGTTTTTATACCCACAAAGACCAAAAGCTGTATTTAAAGGGAATCAAAACTGAATGGGGCTTCCCTGGTGGCACAGTGATTAAGAATCCACCTGTCAATTCAGGGGACATGGATTCGAGTCCTGGTCCGGGAAGATCCCTCATGCCACGGAGCAACTAAGCCCGTGCACCACAACTACTGAGCCTGCTCTCTAGAGCCCACAAGCCACAACTACTGAGCCCATGTGCCACAACAACTGAAGCCTGTGCGCTTAGAGCCCATGCTCCGCAACAAGAGAAGCCACCGCAATGAGAAGCCTGCGCACCGCAACGAAGAGTAGCCCTCGCTTGCCGCAACTAGAGAAAGCCCGCGTGTAGCAATGAAGACCCAACACAGCCAAAAATAAATAAATAAAAGAAATAAATTAAAAAGAAAAATTAAAAAAAAAACTGTATGAATTCTGGAAAGTATTCTATAAGGAAAAAGCCGGGCCTGGGAGTTGGGGCTGCATATGCTGTCTGCTTCTGAGTCTCTAAGGGTGTCTCTTAATAACTACGCCTCAGGTTTCCCAGCAGGAAGATAAGGTGAGACTCTTACAGGAGGAGGTAGGCTTAGTAGCTGAATATTTTGTAGCATGTTTGTTATTTTCAGGTGGAATGAGAAGACTTTGAAGTAGTCTTAACATAGTTTATGGTCAGACATTCACCTAACTAAAATATTAAGGCTTTTTTGGATCAAACTGCTGAAGAAAAAGCAACCTTTTTGCTGGAGGATAGATTTAGGCCTGCGCTTTGTGCTTCTACCAGAGTTTTAAAATTTCCTGAGCCTATTAATCAAAACCACATTATTATGTTAATCATGTTAATATCCTATTTTTTTAGCTGTGAAGGACAACACATATGTATAAAGTTTAGAGGGTTCTCCTTAGACTACAGATGAATTTAATCAAGTGGACAGGGAAGGAGTGGGTGTCGGGTCAAGAGCACAGTGCTAAGAATATACTTTGCTGATTGATGGGTGGGCTGAGTCAGAACTAATGTGTTCCCTGACTCTGCTGCTGATACCTGACCATGTCCTGGGCAAATCTTGGCTCTCCTCTAGTTCCTGGTGTATTAATTTTGAAAACAACACCGAATTTCCTCATGTAGTATAGGTTAGCTTCTCCTTTGTGAATACCTTGTATCTAAATTCACTCCTGCTTGTATGAAACATGGCAGGACTTTCATTGCAATTAAAAACTTTTTTTTTTCCTTTTTTCCTTTATAGATTGGAAAAGGCCACATCTCATATAAATTTTAACTGAAAATGGAAGTTTTCCTCTCTCCTAGTACTTTTTGAATGGTAGCTTTGGAGGGGGCACAGAGAGGGTAAAATGACTATCACTCCTAATAATAAGTTGTGTATGCAAATACGTTATTATTGATACAGGTGTTTTATGTTAGATATCTTCATGTTAGTCAAAGACAATCTTAAACATTTTGATTTCTTTCTGACCAGATATAACTAACCAGGGATAGATTGACCATAAGCTAAAATACTTGGTTCACTTTTTTTTTTCCTCAACTTGATGACTGCCAATTTCACTCATTATGAAGACACCAGAAACTAAATCTCTGGGATGAGTACATGCCACAGTAAAGCTATTGAAAAGTATTGAAGGTATCCAGGTATTTTGCAAAGTATGTATGGGTCACAGGTTTTGTGAGTGTGTGTTTGTATAGGTAGGTAGTTCCCTTTTCCCAGGATTCTCTTTCATTCCCTACTCATATAATGGATTCTCTAAAAGTTCAGCATAGGTACAAGCCACTGCTGGGGCATTTTCTACTGGGCCCATTTGAAAGGGAATTGATAATTATCTTTAAAGCGTCATAAATATTAATGACATTTGTCACTACTTAATGCTTAATTTTATTTGTAAAACTTCCTAAGATTTCTGTTGAAGTTTCTAAACTTTTTTCCCTAAACTTATTTGTGTTAGATGAAAAAGAAAATTTGTTTTTATCATAAATTAACCCTAGAAGGCAACCTTTTGAATGAATGCTTGCTGGCAGAGTTCTAGATTGACATAAAGTGGATATGGAGCAGGTCACCATGTGGAACACTTAGGAGAAGCACAAACTGGGCTGAAGGAGGATTGTTCTTTTCCAGAAGCCAAGCAGAGAAGTGGGAATTTGAGAATTCTGACACGTCTCTGTCTCTAATTTCCGTTTGTATGAACTTTTCATGCGAGAGCAAATCTCTTGGCTCTATATGAATGTCTGCTCCACGTCTATTAAATGGAAGGAACTCCTGAACTCTCAGGGAGAGACCTGAGGGCCTCAGTTCAGGAATAAAGACTTTGGCCCAACTTTGTTATAACTGAACAATAGTGAGAAACATCAGAGAATGACATTTCTATGGTGAAGATCCACGGATGAACACATTTAAAGGGCTAAAAGAGCTATCAGTCTGACAGGACAAACTACCCCAAAAGAGCTTCTTTTTATTTTATTTTATTTATTTATTTATTTTTGACTGCGTTGGGTCTTTGTTGCTGCGCGTGGGCTTCCTCCAGTTGCAGTGAATGGGGGCTACTCTTCGTTGCGGTGCACAGGCTTCTCATTGCGGTGGCTTCTCTTGTTGTGGAGCACGGGCTCTAGGCGCGTGGGCTTCAGTAGTTGTGGCGCACGGGCTTAGTTGCTCCGCGGCATGTGGGATCTTCCTGGACCAGAGCTCGAACCTGTGTCCCCTGCATTGGCAGGCGGATTCTTAACCACTGTGCCACCAGGGTTAAGAGCTTTTTAAAAAAGCTCTCCCCAAGGTAATTTAATGGCATGTAGTCATCTAAAAGTATTAGGATAAGCTCTTATTTAGGCTGTGTGATTGAGGAATGAAATGTTCTGATTATTAGGACATTCTTATTGATCTAGCAATATAATATTTAATACAACTGTCACCTTATTTAAAAATAATATAATGCAGTGCATGGTAAAGAACTCAAACTTTTTTTTTTTTTTGGATTCATAGATATCACCTTTATAGTTGAGTATACAACCTGATTCTTATTTTCATGGGTTGTGGATAATGGGGAATTTATTTGATAAATAGGTCTCCATTTCCACCATGGCAATGTTTTACGGATATTTGTTCACATTTATGTGCCCTGAAGTCCCATTTACTTTACATAATAAAACAAGTGCAGGTTTTACATGATTTTATTCCCACCTCTTCTTTTTTTTCCCTGCAGTATCTGGTCATCATGGCTTGGCTGTTCCCCTCCCCCTGCTTTTTACCACATAGTAAATTTTAATATAGTTGAACAACCTTGACTTAATATTCCTTCTGACAAAAAGATGAAAATTGCATAAATATTCTTTGTAGGCTCTCAAACCATGTTGGCTCAAATACCATA
This sequence comes from Balaenoptera musculus, assembly GCF_009873245.2. Classification (NCBI taxonomy): domain Eukaryota; kingdom Metazoa; phylum Chordata; class Mammalia; order Artiodactyla; family Balaenopteridae; genus Balaenoptera; species Balaenoptera musculus. The sequence goes on from NC_045788.1 coordinate 96,171,066, forward strand.
CCTGATTTAGTTATTTACTTGCATGCTTGTTTTATAAGTTTGCCTTCTTCCATTTCATGAGTTTTAGGCAGCTGATATCTTTGTGTCATTTCCATGTTTTCAATAATGGATACTTTGACATCTATCAGCCCGTGAATTGAATTTTCATTTTGAAATGGGAAAAGAAGGTAACATATTTACTCCATAAGAAAACTGCTGATTTAGGAGAATAACTTATCTTTATTAAATTGAGATATTTTAGCCAAGGAAAATATGGGTCTTTTTTTTTTTTTTCCCTCTTAAAATGTTTCTAACAATTCCCAGTAGGATGGGTGGGGCCAGCCTTTCAGATTTACAATCCAGCTGCAGTGAGTTATGCATCCTAGCTCATTCTATTCCCAAGTGTGCAATGAATGTAGAAAAATGGTGTGAAGGTCACAATCCTAAAATCAGTTGCATTGTGTTCCACAGAAGATCCTGGCTGGAGGTGGGAAGGTGAGAGGGTACTAGAAAGTAATTGAAGTAACGAATCTACCTAGAAATTTCCTTGAGTCATGCATTTTGTTAAACCTTATACTATCCCTATGAGTTAACAAGATACAGGTTAAATCACTCCCCTCAGGGTAATAAGACACAAGTTAGAACACACAATTTGTAGCTACAGCCAGGTTTAAATGATTCCTTATCCTGACTTTTTTTTCTTCACTTATATATAATTGGTTCTTTAGTGATTAAGGGAATAAATAGGAAAAATGTAACCATGATATCAGAGAATAAAGGTATAATTATTTATGTATTCAGACTGTGTGATGATTCTGAAGTGACCATAATATATGTTCAATGTGGAGTATGGATAATGAAGGATTTTTCTTTTTCATCTTGTTTATAATGACACTGTACATAAAGTATGGGTCAGATAAGCTCATGTTACTGTACTGTTTGCTTGAAATGCTCTAGTCTTAATACTAGCTAATTAGAAATAAAAATTTAACAGTCTTTATGTATATGAAAGGTCTTTTTTCTCATATATATAACCGTGCCATTTTCATTATTAATAAACTTCTCTTTCAAGAATTTCCCTACTTTTTTTTGTCAATTAGAATAAAACATTGTAGATTGTAGCAGTAGTTCAGTTGTAATTACCACTCAAAGATACACCCACCCAATGTGAGCATGGTGTGGGAAAGATAATCATTCTTTGATTAACCTTTGTGTAGTGAGGATCCTGGAGAATTGGAGACAAACCCAGAGCCCGATTGTTGCCCCAAATTTTGTTGATAGTTAATAATGCTGAGTTATTATTTGGCCTCTCTTGAACTTTAGTCTTTTAAAGTCTTAGAAACTTTCATTTTTCCCTCCTTTGCTTAAGGCAGGGGTGGAAGGAAAGCTGATGGAGTTGATTAAAGAAAGACTAGGGGTGAGTAGCTAGCACCAGCTGTCCTGTAACAAGAGATGGAATTGGTGACCTGTCTAAAAGAGAACAAGAAGACACAAACATGGTATAACAGCAGTATGATGCAAATTTGCATGGGAAGGTCAGCTACCACTTACTTAAGCATCAGCATCAGAAACCTCAACTTTATGGGTTTTTTTTCCCTACGTTTGCATGTTGTTTTGCTGGCAAGAGGCCGTGAGGAAGTCCTAAATCAGTCTTAGGAAAGAGAAGGATGGTCTTGATTTGACTCTAAAGACTGTATTAAAAAAACACAAAGTTGGAGAAATGTGTCCAATAAATACCTATTGATAGATTAATTAGTGACCTAATTTTAGAAGAAACAGTGAGTAATAACCCTGTTTTTAATAAGTCTGGTCAGGACAAGCCCGAGTTACTCTTAGGTCATGTGTTCACCATGCTGGTCCACTTTCTAGGTTCTTCGGGATGTATGTCTCTTCTGAGCTAGTCCTTGATGGACTGTGTCCCATGACGTTTAAGTTATCCTCTCACCAAAACACACACATATCTTGTGTTCCACTTTTTTTTTTTTGTACAAATGAATCTATGCTAATATAATAATCAACATTAAGGAATCATGCTTTTCCAAGTAATATGAATGTTGTATGTAGGATTTCTGGGAGTAATTTATTATTCCAAATGAATAACTCTAATTGTCAGTATTGCACTCACCATGGCAGGTTTGGGGAAGAGTCTGCATATTTTAAGCAGGTGGGCCTTTGAAGAAGCCTCCAAAAAAACCCCCTGTCTTTTATGCCTTTTTCTGTACCATTTATATGCTTCCACTCCGCTATTCACCAAGGCTGTGTTGTAATTTTTTATTTATGTCATTGACTTCCCACTAAACTGAATTCTTTGATGTTGTGGCCATATCTTGCTCATTTACTATTCACGAAACTAAAGAGTGCTTGAAGCAGAGTTGTTCTACGATATTTATTCAGTTAGCTTGAGATAATGGGTCATATGTGTTTAATGACTAGCAAGCAGATTAGGTGCACCTGTGAGTGGTTTACAAACCATTCTTAAAGAAATAGTTTATAGAGATTTAAAAAGAACCCTAAATGTTTCAAGAGATCAGATTCATACATTTATATCAATCTTATTCTCATTGAGTAATTCGCAGATCATAAAGTAGTAAGCGTTTTACAAAACCCTATCAGAATGTATGGACTACTACATTGAGATGTAATAAACTGTCTGCATTTCTTAACCACAGCCTCAAGGAGGAAAGCAGGATGAAGAGGTGGAATAGTGTGGGGAATGGTGCTGGATGGTAGAGAAAGCTTCAGGTGCTATGGCTGGCAGAGGAGCGAAGACTGGGGAGCTTGTGGAGACAGGTGGGTTTGTAGGAACAAATTCAACTCTACTTTCTTTTGGAGTGGGGAGTATGACACATAGAAGGCATCGTTTAATCTTAAAAAACAGTTTTTTAAAAAAAAAGTAATTCCTTTTTTAATTCTTTGTTGTGCAGGGCAGAATAAAATAAAGGCATGAGGGAGCAGGGCACGGATGAAGGTGTGACTCAGTTCTTCCCATTTTTTTAAAAAAACACTACCATGAGGAAGGATGAGTAGTTGGTTAAACCTGTCAGTTTTATTTAAGTTCTAGTAATTATGTTTTGTGAAAGTTAGAGATGGTGCACTTTCAAAATTGATCTTCTTCATCCTGTACATAGCAGCAACCAATGTTGGTATTACCTCTCAGTTTCCCAACATTTACCATGAGGGGAAGATTGCTTGTCTTCCTATTTAAGTAACTTAATCCCCAGAGTGGCTGGTATCCCTGTGCCCCAAAGGAAAGGCCCTGAAGAGAGAAGGCATCACGCCAGGTTCCTCCAGGATGAAGGTTCCATCCTTCCCCTTCTGTGATGTAGGTGCTTGGAAGCATCTATTTGGCTCCCTGCTCCTAGGGGATGCGTATTAGTTTTGCTCAGTGTCACATAATTGTCAAATACTCAGTGAGGGTGGTATTGCTGCTCCTATGAAACCGTCAAAAGTTTATGTGATAACAAAACAAATGTTAAATATTTTCTTTCCTATAATGAATGCGGGAAACTCATTTTTGATTCAGATTTTAAATTGCTATTGCTTGGAAGGTACAGAAAGATGAAATAGATTAGAAAGATTTCAAAGTTTGAGGAAAGACTAAATTGTATTGATCTAAAAACAGATACTAGTTTAATTTCAAATTGCTTTTTAGCGATAATTGGTCAAGGTGACCCTCTCCCTGCCTTTTTTATTTTGCTATGGACACGTTTTTAAAGTTTTTATACAGAAAGCTTTTGTGAAATATTTTTTTTTCTTAAAGAATCTGTGGTTTCTGGTGTCTTAGTACCTTATGAGAGAAGGTTGATGATCTAAATTAAAGAAAGAATAGTTCTTTACCTTTTCTTCTTTAATACTATTTGGGTTTGGAATGCCACAGATAAAATGAGTGTTCTACCACTCTACCATTTAGTAGACAATTCTACCATTTAGTGACAATTTCATTTTAGATGAATAATCAATCAATAGTTCATGTTGCAGTTACTACTGGGAAAATGGATTTAATGGCCTGTTTCCAGGGCACATGATACTCTTGAAAGTATCTAGATAAGGAGACTGTTGGGTTGGAATTGCCCCTTTAAAATGCTGCCTGTTTCTTTTAAAAATGTAAATGTAAATATAACTTATTTCTGGAGAAATTTATTTTCCTTATGAAGTGCTCTCCATGACAGTAGTGGAATGATCTCTCTTCCTCATAAAAGAAAGTTCAAAAACACATGTTGAGGATTGGAAATACCTTCTTGAGCCAGGGAAGATTTTTTTTCATTGCTCCACTTTTTCTTATTTTACTTTCATATTTGTCAGTGATGTTTCAAGATCAGAATTTAACTTGGAATTGCGAAGCTGCGAGCTTAAATGGACTTTCCATTAATGAACAGGTTTAGACATTATTCTATTTTGAGGACAGTCTTTAATTTTGGCTCAAAATATAAAATTGACAGTTTGGAAAGATCTATAAAGTCAGGTGATTCTTTTCAGTTTTATTAAACCAAGATGGAGAGAGCAGGTTTATAATAATGTTAGTGAACATGTTATAAAAACACTGGCTTTGCCAGTATTTCTTCAGTGCTGAGGTGGGAGCCACACTGATTGATGGCATTTCATCATTTCTTCTTGTCCCTGGCCTGTGATACACTGTGCTGCTCTCCACGTACACGTTTACATCAGGACCTCACACTGACCCCCACTTGGGAGGGCTCAGCTGTGCACCAAGTGAGGGCCAGGTCCTTGCTGTCTGTTCCAGAACTCACTGGGGAAAGATGAGAGTTACATGGCAACCTGCAGAGACAAACATGTTAACTTGCAATTTGGTTGCTCCAGGGTTTACATCTAATTGTCTTAGAAAGTTTTGTCCCCAGTACAGTTTGATTTGGAATGGAAGGTTGGGTTAAATTATTACCTAAAATGTTCATTGTTGAGACCACCTTTTATTACTGAATTATGTCACTCAAAAGATGATGTTTTTAACCTCTCAACTTTTATACAGATTTAAGGGGCAGATAAGCTCATTCCCAAATTATAAAACTATTCCTCAGAAGCAGAAACAGCAAGTAAAATATCTTGAGAACTTTCCTGCTTCAAGTTGCCTTTTTATTTTCTAGGAGACTGGAAAATACAGTAATTCTAGCCAACAAAGGTGTCATGAGACTCGATTTTCTAGTATTAGTCTACTTGCCAAAACTTAGACTGTGTCATACAGAACTCACAAGCCACCCAGGCCTGGAAACCTAACTCCTGTTTCAGCCATCAGTGGGGTGGGAGGTGCTTTTATGTTGATGGGTACATGGAATGTCTCTACCTTGCCCTTCCCCTTAATGTGCTTTCTTGTCCCTCCACATGTTTTGAGTTTCTGATGGCTTGTAGCTCTGGCATCCTCTTCTGCCCCAGCTGTAGTGACCTGTGTGTACTCACGGTTACTATGTGAGCTCAGCATCTGTGCTTCAAAGTCATCACCTTCACAGAAAGCTTGTCTCTGAGGCTGTGCAGCACAGTGTCGGGTAGACGGGAGAGCGTTTGGGCTAAATGACTGCAAACAGAGGCTAAAAGTACATTCTGTTGTTAAAGTGGTGAGTAAAGATATGGCAGATAAATAATGACATCTTTCCTCCTAGCCCCTAAACTAGACACTCCTCTTAAGATGAACACTAAAAAAAATCAGCTGGTCTACACGTGAATATTATCATCAAATTTACATTCCCAAAGGAATTAAGTTTTTTGTAACAATATTGTGGTTCTCTTTGATATGCCTGTCTTTGAAGGTCTACTACTTGTTTGAGGGTCCTACGTGATTCTGGAATTATTGAAAAATATGACCACAGGCAACCCTCATTGACCCATGGTAAAATTTTATACCTTCCTAACATGGGTTTGGAAAATGCAAAATAACTTCTTTATTTGTCTAATCAAAACATAAAGGTAAATATAGGTGAATTTGCTTCATGAAAAGTCACCTGGTTATCTCAGGATTAATCCACTGTCTCATCTCATTTATTCCTGAGGATAAGAGAACATGCCCTTCTAAATCTCCAAATACCTTTTCTCCAAAGAGTTCCAGAATGGTGCAGAGTGGAAAATAAAGATTAGAATAAGTCATAAACATTAGCTAATTGGGGGCAAAAAGGGAAGAAGGGAAAGCAGGCTATGATAAACACACACTTTACAAACTTCCAGCCAATATTTGAACGAAGCTTCCCTGAAGATGTTAGAATCACATTTTTATTACTGGATTATGATAACCAGGGGTTGGGGGCTTGGTCAAGGAGAACCTGGAAGGGATCAGGAACATGGTTTCCTGTCACACGTGATGATGAGAATCTGAAACACAGGTGGTGATGGGGGCAGAGGAAGGAGGTGGGGAGTAGGTTCAGAAAAGCTAGTAACTGAGCCGTAGATAATGGTTTCAGAATCAGGGTGAGCTGAGGTCAGCATACAAGCAAGACAAGGTATTTGGCAAATACCAAAGGCAGGTATTTCGGAATACCATTTACTGAGTGTGTTTGGGCTGAGTGCTTTATATGTATTATTTCTTTGCATTATTTTCATAACTGCCTTCAGCAGTATTTCCAACCCATTAATGATATTAAATTATTCAGCATTATAGCAGTTCACAATTTTAGGGCGTCACAAACAGCCCTTTACATACAAAATTTAACATGATGGGTTGGGAAAAAGAAGAAATGTCAACCTTTCTGAGTTGCCCCCTTTTAGGGACATTGCCCAATTAGTGATGCAACGTTAATGTTGAACCAAAAGAAAGGCTGAGAAAATGCATGTTTTTGTTTTTTTAAGATAGTTTTAAAATTATAAAGTAATAAATACTTATTTGAGGAGAATTTTATTTATTTATTTATTTATTTATTTATTTATTTATTTATTTATTTATTTATTTATTTATTTATTTATTTATGGCTGTGTTGGGTCTTCGTTTCTGTGCGAGGGTTTTCCCCAGTTGCGGCAAGCGGGGGCCACTCTTCATCGCGGTGCACGGGCCTCTCACCATCGCGGCCTCTCTTGTTGTGGAGCACAGGCTCCAGACACGCAGGCTCAGTAGTTATGGCTCACGGGCCTAGTTGCTCTGTGACACGTGGGATCTTCCTAGACCAGAGCTCAAACCCGTGTCCCCTGCATTGGCAGGCAGACTCCCAACCACTGCGCCACCAGGGAAGCCCGAAGAGAATTTTTAAAATACAGAAAAGTGTAAAGAAAACAAATCATCCCACAGTCTCTCTCCAGATACAGCTATCGTGATTTTGATGTTTTCCCTGCTGGTGTTTTTTCCCACACATACGTCTCTTAAGTAATTAGGACTACACTCCCCTTCCTCCTTTTAACCTAATATTATACAAAGAGCATTTTTATTAAAAATTCTTTAATCACATAATTTTCAAAAACATTTCACCACAGAGATCAAACTGGTGGTGTGTGGCTAAGTCTGGCCCGTAGACATATTTTGTTTGGCCTTTGTGATGTTCACAAATATTTGAATTACTTGCCAATATATTTTAAAGTCAGGAGATTTCACGTCACCTAGCCTACTTCACTTGTCTGGGTGACCTGTCTGGCCACTTTCAGCACGTGCTTTGAGAGTTCTGGGATGGCTTTACCAAAACTTACATTAGCCATTCATTCACGTATTGTGATTACTTTTAGATTATTTCTGATTTTTAAAATTGTCTGAATGAATAATGGAAGGAATACCATTGTATTTTCTGTATTTCTGAATGTTTCTTTAAGAAAGATTTTTAGAAGTAGATTTATTTCATTGAGGTTTCAAGGCTTTTCTTATCACATTTTCTTGGCAATCAAACCACAGAACCTTCTTTCCATTGACCAGTCTCCTCGTGTCTGTAAGCAGGGTCTTGGACTGACTGCATGGACGCTGGCCAGGCTGGACCTGCTGCTGGCATGGAGGGGCTCTCCGTGGCCAGCATGAGAGCGTGTCCAGGCCTGACTTTCCATTCACCTCTTTGCTAGAAGCTTGGTGCAAGTTAATTTGGCCAGAGTGTCCTTTAATCTATTATTTTTTAAATCCGAGGTGAATTAGTACAAGTCAGTTTTGTGATATTGACTTACTTTTTACTTGAATATAAGATCTTTTTTTTTTTTAAGTTATCTTTTTAAAAAAAGTTAATTAATTAATTAATTAATTTTTGTCTGCATTGGGTCTTCCTTGCTGCGCAGGGGCCTCCTCTAGCTGCAGTGAGTGGGGGCTACCTTTTGCTGCGTTGAGCGAGCTTCTCATTGCGGTGGTCTCTCTTGTTGCGGAGCACGGGCTCTAGGCCCACAGGGTTCAGTAGCTGTGGTGCACGGGCCCAGCTGCTCCGCGGTGTGTGGCATCCTCCTGAACCCGGGCTCGAACCAGTGTCCCCTGCATCTGCAGGCGGACTCTTAACCACTGCACCACCAGGGAAGTCCCAAGATCATTGTTAAAAAATGAATTTTTACTTCAGTTACTTAAAAATATTCATAATTTTTTATTCTGAGTTACAAACTTTTGGGTGTTGAGTATATGGCCATACTTTAATGTTTAGAAAAATATATGTTTTATTTGATAAAAGTTTGTATTGAACTAGGATTTATAAACACTCTATACAAAATGAGAAACCCATAATAATTATATATAAAATATCAGTATAGAGCGATGAGTAATATTCATTTGATCTTGATACTTTTATTAAAGGAGAAACTATGTTTATCTCTTCCCCTCAGTTCATCCCCGTTACTTTAGATTATATCTCAAGACTCACCTTTCTTCAGAGATTTTCCCAACTCATTGCTTGAAGAATATTTTTAAAAGCAACCATTTATTAAATACTTGCTACACACTCAGCATATTGTTGTGGGAAAGGCAAAGATGTATGAAGCACAACCTTTGCTCTTAAGGAGTTGCAATCTAGTTGGGAAGACAGGGCACAAACACAGAATAAAATCAAGTACAAGATTGGGTGGAGCAGACTACCTCTAGTGCTCAGGAGAGTCAGAGGAAGAAAGAATTCATTGTGGGGTCAGTAGGCTGAACCAGGCAGGTTAGTCCTGAACATGGCCCTAGATTGAATTTAGGTTCTGGTGGACATTGTGGGTGAGTAGTACAAGAGTAGCTGTTTAGGGCAGGTGAGGAGACTGGCCTACTTGGGCAGAGCATTTAGGCTGGGAAGCTGGGGGCAATACATTCAGATGGGTAGGAGGGGCGGTGGCTATAAGATGTGGAGCACCAGACAGAGCGTTGTAAACTTACTCTGACAGACACTGGGAAGCCTTTGGAAGTAAGAAACATGCTGATGGCAGCACTTGGAGGACTCTTCTTTCCCTTTCCTGGGACTTTTCTTTCCCTTTCTATCAGAATAGAAAAGGAATAGAGGCAAGGAGGACAGTTAAATGGCTGTTGCCAAAGCCTAGGCATGATGTGAAGAGGGTAAGGATGTGGAATATTTTAGAAAAATGAATGCATTGAAGAAATTTTATATGGGCAAAGTTGCCAATATTTAAAGAATAGTTGCATATGGAGTAGAGGAAAAGGAAAAAAAAATCAGATGACTAAAATTTCAAGTTCTAGGCACAAGGAGCATTATGGAGTCTTTAAATAGAAACAGAAATGCTTAGACTGTGTACTACTTTATGGCAGAAAGGGTTATATGTCCAGCTTTAGAAATGGTTTCTGCTTGTCCATCAGCCCATTCTTCTTTTGAGGTTTTGTTTTGTGTTGTTTATATTAGAATGCTAGGTGGCAAATTTAAAGGTGAGAAGAGAATAAATGGTAGGTTAACAGTTTAGTCTTGAAGGATATAAGGCTTTATTCTAAGATTAATGAATCATTTATGTTCCAGCCTCATAATGTAACCAAGACAAACATCATGAGTTTTGTTTTTATTGTTGTTCCCATGTGAACCGGTTAGCTTTGCTCTGCTCTTCGGCAACAGACTTTGCTTCTAATTGTGAACTCACCAATTTCAAATTTATGCTGTTGAAATGGGGGAAATTGGGAGTTTAAGAGAATGAATAAATGCAAATGAATTTGCTTCCAAAACATGTATGTGAGCATCCATGCACCCACATGTGCACATGCACTGCATGCATGTACACATACACACATACATACACAAATCCAGGTCTATGCCTTACCTATAGTGGGTTAGTGTATTTTTTTAGAGCCTTGACCATATATTTCTTTATTGACTTATTTACTCTTCAACGATAGATGTCAAAGAAGGAATAAGAAACACTCCTTAGGATGTTCATTCCTTAGAAATGAAGAGAATAGTGTCTTAATGTTTAAAAGGTTGGGTTGGGTTGGGTTGTAGAGCATGGGATAGAGATAAACAGGTCTTCTTTTGCTGCAGACGTTACTCTGGGGAATTCTACCTCAAACATTATAACAAATGATTGCACACACTTAAAAGAAATTTTGAACTCCTTGGCAAAGAAATTAAGTAATAAGATTAATTCTTTTAATAAGCCTGTTGGAATCTATTTTTGAGGCTGTTCCTAGGTTATCAGATGAGTATAAAAGGGACATCAAGTATTTCTATTACCGTCACCAGTTGTAAAAGGCAGAAAACAATGATTTCTTTCTTCACATTTGTGGGTGAGATGACCTCTTGGTTGGTCTATGTGAAAAAGCATCAACAAATAGTAATGGTAGCCAAGTTTCCCTGGGAGGGAATAATGACTTCCCAGCCCATAAACATGGAATTACCACATACCTGTCAGCAGCCTTCATATGATATATTCCTAAATCCCTCTCTGTAGGGGTTTGGATTCCAAAGGAATGGCAAGAGAAAGGGTGAGTTAAGGCACTTAGGGCCAAGAGAAACCAAACAGTGAATTGATTCTTTAAAGTGCAACAAAGATACCAAATTGGTTAAGACAAAGTTAATCATAGAGTACAAATGGTAAGAGAAGGGTTGGAAACGCCCAAACTGGGATAGAGTGGTGCAAGAGCAAGATTAAGGAACAAAACAAGGGGATACCAGGTTTATAGAGTAGGATCACCTGTGACTTGTTTTTATAGACTGCCGGCTGAATGCTGCATGGGTAGTTTGGTTTGATTTAAAGGATAGAGTGGACGACACAGGATCTGGAAACTTAATTGTAATGATATAGCTTTACACTGATTTGATTCTGGTCTCTTGTGTTGAAAGTAAGCAAATAGTAGATGTAGCAAAAAACTAAGACAGTATATTATAGTTTGTGTGGAATGTTCTCAGCCAGATCTGGGAGAAGGTAGTTACCATAGCTGCTGAAAACTGTTCCATTGTAAGTCAGTGGAACTTCTTCCTGTTGCTGAACATGGAGAGGCTTTTTGGTTAACTTAGTTGGCCAGGGTGTTCTCACAGTCCAGACCAGGATGTCCTTAGTCTTCTACATCATTCATTCATACTGGTACTTTCCTTGTGTGTGTGGTGATAAAAACAGAAATGAAAGTATCTGACCAATCCATGTATTACAAATGGCAAGAGCTATGAAGAAAGAGTGGGAAAAGCACTAGTTGGGGAATGGGGCTGGTTAGGACTTAACTTTCCGCCATGGATCAGCCACAAAATAACTAAGTAACCTTGGTCAAGTTACTTCTTTGGGTTTGAATTCCTCATGGAAAAAGGTAAGAAGGTTAAAAGATTGGCAACTCAATTAGATTGATTGGTACTCATACAACGGAGTTTGTTGTCTCCCTACCTTTAAGTGTGTTTAAAAATGTAATAAAATGTAAAAAAAAGTTGGAACGCACATAAAAAAGACACAAATGTCATCCTGCCTCCCGTCCAACTAAAATGTGGAGGTTGAACCAGATGATAAGGTCTCTTGTATTCTAAAGTCGGTGACTCATTTTCTAGTACTGCAAGATGGAACCAGGATTGTTTCAAGCTGTTTTGAGTAGGAGTCTTATGCAATCAAAAATGTCTTCCATGGAATGATTTTTCCAAATCAATATTACATTCTTGATTATCCTTCCTTGGTCAATTTACATAGAAATGTATGTGTATTTCATGGGCTATACTGAGTGGCCTGGCATGTTTTACAGTGATTTATAGTCTTTTCATATCAAAATCAATGTCAGGTCTGCAGACGTAGTTTGAAGGTAATATATTCATGTGAACACTTTCAAAACGGGCTAGAAACAACAGCCTCTTGGATAACTGTGTAACTTCCCGTGAAAGACATCCTTAATGGAAAGGTGATTCTTGCTCAGTCTTTGTCAAAATTTAAATTTCTCCACCAGTTTTTCTATCCACACCCAGCTTAAGATATGAGACAATTAACTAATGATTTGATCAGCTTGCAAAGGTGAGTTGGATAGTTTTTCTTACATAAAGATTTCCAGCAAAGGGCTGCACTTAATATGGTAATGTTAGTGGTATCAGTGAGCAATTCTGTCCTTTGAGGTTTATATGTAAGTAGGGTTCATGGGTACTGAGTAAAAGACTCACAGTAGCCTCCATAGTAATAGAAGCGACAGAAAAGGCTTATTTTTAGAGAAAAGACCTACCAACAGCTTGATGATAGAATAAACAGTCAAGGCATGATGTTAGGATTATTTTGGAAATTCTTGCCTTCTGTGATAACCACAAAAGCTCCTTTGTCAATTTGAGTGCAGTTCTTTTCAGTATGGGACATTATTTATGAGCAGGGCTCCATGACAGCCGGTATTTTGTGGCAAAGCTCAGTTCCAGCATTTTTAGATGGAATGTCAGTAGTAAGAAACAGAAATTTATATTCATACTAATATGCTAGCCCAGAAGTCTATTGACATTTTGGAAATTGTCCTCCAGCAAAGATCTCCCAAGGAGAGCCTTTCTTGTTAGGTAATGATGACTTGGCAGTACCTGACTTTTGAGAAAGGAGAATACGGTAGAAATAAAGTAGCAGCAGGAAGCCTGAAAACTAGTTTTGTTTTGAGAGAATGAGTACAAGTTGCATAGTTATGGTTTTATATATCTCTTGCTTTTACTTGTATTTTGAAATATTGTATGGCTGCCTCTAAAATTTAAACTTTGATCTCCTCATCATTGGTCAGAGAACATGATGTAGAAAAAAGGTCAAAGAAGTCATACTCAGAAAATCCAAGTTCAAGTCTTGACTTCTTCATAGGCTACATGATATTGGGGAAGATAATTTACCCCTGTGAGCCTCAGTGTCCCCATCTGTTAGTTGGGAATCATGGTAAGACCAACCTCACAGGTATTAAATGAGATAATATTTATGAAAAATTATATAACAAAATGCAAAAACTGTATAATAGTAATTATTGATTATATCATTAGCAAATCTGGAATCTTAGCAAGGTTTCTATAAAGCAATAGAATATTTAAGGGGCAAAGGGAATTTCTAAGGGAAGAATTCCTTAACTGGGAATGCTCTTCACAGATTGAGAAATATTTGTGTGTTCATTATAATGTCCTGTATTTGTTGTTCTACTTGGGCATGGTCACACTTTGCAAGGATCTTAAGAAGAACAATACAGAGTTGATGCATTAGGAATATATACTACTTTAGGGCCTCATTCTCATGGCTCATTTCCCCTCAGTCTTGCTTACCATCATTATTTGTTCATGGTATAACCAGTGTGATCCTCTGGGTACATACAATTGATATCCAGGTTCTGTTTCAACCAACCTCCCTCCCTCCCTCCCTCCCTCCCTCTTTCCCTTACTTTTTCGTTTTGAGAAGATTAAGTGAATTGAAGAAAAGGCTTGATCCAGGTAGGCTGACACCATTTCCTTCTTTTGTACATTTGGAATTCTTCCAGAATATGTTGGGGAATTTGTTAACAGCTTCTATAGCTAGACTATTTCACTATTATGCACAGAGCAGCACTAATTACTAGTACTGTGTAATTGTTTCTCTCAAGGAAATACCTCTTATAAGGGGTCTTTTCCATCTGGAGGAGCCATACTGTATAATCTCACCTCTGGTTTTAGCCATGTGAACAGGAAGAGCTTTGTAATCCCTTACAAAGAAAATGGCTGGTGATCTCAGCATCTTTGATATACAGGTTTATGAAAAAATGTTGTAAAAGTTATCTTTATTGAGTGTGGTTTTATCACTGCTGGAGTGACTTCCACTTTACTTATGGACATTTATAAGTACTGTTCCAAATTCAGCTTTATGTTGGGCAGTCTGCTTGGCTACATTCAGGACCCCTCACTGCCAGGTGAAGGGCTGTGAAAATTCTTGACATTATTCTGGTGACTGTTAAGAGCATACCTCTGTCAGGGTGGGCTTTCCTTCCTCTTTTAAGCTTCCTTGCATATGTAAGCAGAGCACTGTATGACCTTGCTCAGTGTGACTGAGGGCTGGTGTTTCTTAAATGATATTCAGATGCCCTGTGTTCTGCTCACCCTGCTGGCTTCTGCGGGCAGCATTTATGTTAGATCTTTCCCCATTACTTTCTATGAGGTGTAATGATTGTGCAGCAGACCTTTCCTTTGGTCATTACAACTGTCAGATTGGTTTCGCCAAGTGGTCCTGACTAATGAACTCTGTGTACAAGGTACTCTCTTAACCATGTTGTCTAGGAAAGTCTTCTCATTTTGCAAAATGACTCTGAACCTATGCAACCCTAAACTCATGGCACAGAGGAACAGAAACACAAAACTATTGAGCCTACTAATGATTCACCACATATATCACAGTAATAATAAGTAATAAACATCAACAGAGTCAATAGGTACTAGGGTGGTTACCATTTTGTCTCACATTTCCTAACTTATTCTTTCAAAAAATGGTCAGAAAAGCATATAAAAGTTTTTTTGATTATCACTGGCCAAATGTAACAGACTGTATATAGATACGCATGTGGGTGTAGATGATTCCTCAGTAAGGACATAAATGACAAAGAATTACAACAAATGACACAAAGAATTAGAAAGTTATATGGAGATCTAGACAGACACTGTCTTAGGAAAAGTGTTTTTTTTTTTTCTCATCTCCTCACCAAAAACCTCATACACAGTTTATAGAAAAATAATGGGCTTCAAGAATATCATTAGGAAATAACAAATTATTGCTGAGGAAATTAATCCTGATGGAAAATATATGCTTTCTTGTTTTTGCAGTTTGGGTAGGTTCTGTGCTCTGGGTACTGCACGTACTGTTTGAAGCAGAAGGAAATTGTTGTTCTGAAGTTTAAAAGAGTCAGATTTAGTCATGTGCAGGGGTGGGAAGTTGAGTGCTCCCAGAGCCTCATGTCTCTGGAAGACGTGAAAGAACAAGAGATTTTGCCAAGATTGACTTTGCTTTTAGACTTTCCTTCACCACATTCCAGAGCAGAGAGCATGTGGTGTTGGAACCGACCCACTGGCAGGATGTTTAGGATCACATGGCAATGTGTTGTGGGTTAACACGACGGGCAGTTCATGGACTGCTTTTATTTATATCCCATTGTGACTTTTTAGGTGGTTTGGAGAGTTTTGGTTCTTTCAGAACAGGTTTTATTCAGAGTATAAAGTATTAAAACTTTTCTCCTGCAACGAATGATAGTTGAAATACTTTCTCTAATTGCCTAAGCGACTCCATGGCTATAATTTAAGCCCATTTGGAAGCTGTCTTATTTCTGTCATGCCATCAGGTTACTGTTTACTTGCTCATCAAGTTTTTATTGAGTTACTAAAGGAAAATTAATATTTTGGTAAGTACTTGGACAAATGTATTAAAGGTTAATAAGTCTGGGGTTCTGAAAGATACCTCAGTTTTATCCAGGGAAGAGCTTAGGCACTAGAAGAATCAGAGCTGGTAATCACACAAATGTGCTCTTCTGGTAAATGAGCAGGTGTTGTTAATTTTGACATAACACGGCTGGACTGCAGTATCATGCCTCTTCCATGGGTATGAATCGAACTACTGGAAAGTAGTTCATCTGGAAAATGTGGCTGTGGAGAATGTGCAGGAGCACTCACAGAGCCATGGCCTGGGAGCCTAGGAGGGGAGGTCACACGCTGGGAACCAGGAACTTATCCAAACTTGATACTGTGCGTTTAGAATACTGTATTCACCCAGAAACTTAAGGTCCACTGAGTGACGTTTCCAGTATAATCACAAGAATTCTAAAACTTCCAGGACTAAATATTAGCTAGGCCCTTTCCTGGAGGAATTGCCACACAGGTAGAGAAGGAGCCATGAGCCCAGGTCAGGCCTAGCCCTGAGTACCTTCATTCAGCAGGTGTTTATGGAATGCCTGCTCTATGCCAGGTGCTGGGCGAGGTGCACGGGGAGCAAAGACAGATGAGCCATAGTCTGACCTTGGGGCACTCACACACTAGGTGGGTGATGGATATGTTTATAACTAATGATGAGAAACTGAGCAACCCTGCCATAAGGTTATGAATGAAGTGCTGCAGGGCACAGGAGAGAGAAAGTGAAGTGCTAGTTAACAAGGGTGAAGAATTGTTGCACGGGAACGGTCCTTACGGGTTACCTAGTTCTACCCAATGAGGATTCTCACCGCTGCTTCCCTGGCAGATGGTCATTTAGCCTGCGCTCAAACCCCCCTCTAGAGGCAGCTCATTGCATTTTCAGGAGTCTCTGTTTAATTAATTGATTCAAACCAATATTATGTGAACACTTATCAGGCATTGTGCTGAGTCTGTCGTACCTGTTATCTCATTTAATCCTTACCCAGGAGTAGGTACTTCTAATATCCCTCTTTTCAGATGAACAACTGAGGCTCACAGAAGTTAACTAGTTTGTCCAAGTTTATATGTTCAGCAGTGGCTGGAACAAGGTCTTAATTCTATTGCCTGACTTCAAATCTGTGTTCTTGATCTACCTGATACTCTCATAGGTTCCTATTCTTTCACCTGCTGAGAAAAAGATCGAGTGTAATTTCTCTTCCTTGTGACAGCTCTTCAGATATTTCCAGGGAACGTGTATGTGTCCCTGTGTCCCTTCCCCCCGCATCCAACTCTTTTCCCATCATTCTAAGTTCTTTCAAATGTTCCCCCAAAGACATGCTTTTCAGACCTTCCACCATCCTGGTCCCCTCTGGGGGCTCTCCTGTGTGTTGATGAATTTCCTAAGATGGAGTTTGCAGCATTACCGCAGCATTCCTGCAGCAGTAGAAGAAGTAGAAGTAGCAGAAGTAGCCTGTCTCCCATTGAGGAAGATAGGCATGACATCTTTTTACCTGAGACGTATTCATGTTAGCAGCAGCTGCATCACTTTTATGACTCAGGCTTCGTTTGTTGTCCATAAAATTCATAGGTCTATTTTTCTCCCCCCTTTTTGGCCTTAATTACATTTATTTATAACCATGCGTCATTTGCAGCTTATTTGTTTTGAATTGTGCTCAGGTCACATGATGACCTGAAAAGAGATACAGCCAGAAATATTTCGTCTTCACATAGGTAGAAGCTGGGAGGGTACACTCCAAAGAGGCGGTGGCCAAGCAGTTTGCAAGGACTTTCCTTCACCCCCTCGACCCCCGTGAGTTTTTCTCACATACAAGAGGGCATCCAGTCGACTCCTGATGAGAGCCTGGGTCATTGTGCTCTTCGGGGAGGAGAGGATATGTTCTCCCCAGGCACATGGCTGAGGCGCTTCATCTTGTCTCATGGGATCTTGTCTTCTTGAGCTCCTCGAGAATAGGGAAGCTGGAGGATAAGGGAGTGTGCTCTTCTGGCAGGAAGAACTTGGCTAAGTGTCCTAAAAGACCTGGTCCAAATACTATTTTAGAAAGATCGCTTAAACATTCATTAGAGGCTTAATTGCTGGCATTGGTCATCTTAATGTTCATTAGTGGCTTGTATAAATGTTCTAGTGGTAATTAATATTTGAAAACCTGGATATCTAGTCTTTTAAAAGTTGCGGGGCCTCTGGTAATCCTGAAGTGCCACTGAAAGGTTTAGATAATTTAGAAAATTATTAGATTTTTCAAGGGGAACTAGATTTTAAATAAACTCTAGGTGCGGTTGATAATATTTCAAAAACTTTTTTACAGTTACTTGAAACTGAGTGGATTTAAGCATGAAAGTGTGTATTAGGAGCACAACAACAAAAAAGCCATGTAATAATGAAATGGCAATTTTTTTTACACTGATTAAAATTTAAGGAATATAGTTCATTTTTCCAGGGCTTTCCCTAGTAGAAATAATCACCATGGAAAATGACTATATTTCATATCAAATGTTATGCTCTGCATTCACAAGTTATTTAATCAAGCATAGAAAAACCATCTTTATGAAGCAGATTTTGATGCTTAGGTTTAATATTTTGAAAAATGACCTTAGTAAGTTGTTTGAAAGTATTTTAGAGGGGAGCTTTCAATCTGAATTCTGAAAGAACAGCTCTTGCTCATGTTTATCTTTGCATTTCTTTATTGGAATAATCTGTTCTAGATCAGTGATTCTCAAAGTGTAGTCCCTGGACCAGCAGCATTAGTACCACCTACGAACATGTCAGAAGTGCAGATTCTCAGATCCCGCCATCCCCGACCTGCTGAATAGGAAGCTAGGAGAGTGGATCACACACTATGTGTTTTAACAAGCCCTCTAGCTAATTCTGGTGCTTGCTAAGTTTGAGAACCACTGATCTAGATTGTTTCAGGCTTTGTAGAATTATTCAATATTCCACGTGGTGGCCAAATTCTGTTAGAACGGAATGAGGAGAAGCCTCTACTTCTACTGCAGTTATTACAAGTGGTCAGAGAACTTGGTCCATATAAGAGATGTGTGCATGGCAAGGAGAAATCTCACTGCTGTTTTTTTCCCTCACTCATATAAAAGAATGAATTATTTTCTCTTTCTTTAGGAAATCAAACTAGATTTCCTGGAATGCCTAGAACTTATCCTGATAGAAAAATGCTTAACTCGGTAGTTCAGTCAAACTCTCTGCCCTAAAATAAAGAGAAATACCCCAAGAAAAGACCCCCGAAGATGAGGAAATTCTTACCCTTGAAGGGCTGCATGAAACAGCTTAGTGACCTAAGTCTGTGTAGCTGGATAGAGCTGGGAGAACTTTTATTTCATTGCCCTGAAAAGGAATATTCTGCTCAAATAGTTAAGGTTTTTCTCTGATCTTAAAGACCTCCAAAGACAAAGAGAGTCACAATTAATTATCGTTTTATTATTAAATTTGAAGTTAATAGCCATAAATGTCAGAAGATGCATTTTTACATTTCCTATGTAAGTAATGTTAGGATCACATGGCAATTCAAATATTGTCTAAAATCATTTTTCACAGTTGGCAGTTCTGACACATCAGTTGCCAAATTCTGTTGTTCCAGGCTTGGGAACAGATAACCCTCCAGGGCTTATGAAGAGGGAGAAGTGACCCTTCCCAAATCAGTATAGACCCCTCTCGTCCCAACGCAAATCTCTTTAATCTGAATGGTGGGAAAGAGGAAATCCTTGGAGTTGGGTCACTAGCCTGTGTATGTGTGTGTGTGTGTATGTGTATGTGTAAGGAGGTGGTGCTTCCTCTCTAAAGCTAGTGAGAGTCACTCATAAAGCCTGCACATACTCATGATGGAGTAAAATGAGTGAAGTGAAATGATTTCATATTTAACCCACTGTCTCCAGACTATGCAGCAAACCATTTTAAAAGGTTTAAACTTTTTAAAAATATGTAAGTTTTATTGTATTTTAAAATTTTATATAGTTGATTTACAATATTATATTAATTTCAGGTGTACAACGTAGTGATTCAATATTTTTACATGTTATATTCTGTTTAAAGTTATAAAATATTGGCTATCTTAACATGTGCTGTACAATATATTCTTGTAGCTTATTTATTTTATACATAGTAGTTTGTACCTCTTAATCCCCCAGCCCTATCTTACCCCTCTCCCCTTCCCTCTCACCACTGGTAATAACTAGTTCTCTATATCTGTGAGTTTGTTTCTGTTTTATTAAATTCATTTGTTTCAATTTTAGATTTCACATATAAGTGATAACATACAGTGTTTTTCTTTCTGTGACTTATTTCACTAAGCATAATACCCTCCTGGTCCATCCATGTTGTTGCAAATGGCAAAATTTCATTCTTTTTTATGGCTGAGTAGTATTCCATTGTATGTATATGTGTTACTTTTTCTTTATCCAGTCATCTGTTGATGGACACTTAAGTTGCTTCCATATCTTGGCAATTGTAAATAATGCTACTATGAACATTGGAGTGCATGTATCTTTTCAAATTAGTGTTTTTATTTTCTTTGGATATATACCTGGAAGTGGTATAGTGGCTATACCAATTTACATTCCCACCAGTAGTGTACTAGGGTTCCCTTTTCTCCACATCTTTGCCAACATTTGCTATTTGTGTTCTTTTGATGATAGCCATTCTGACAGGTGTGAGGTAATATCTCATTGTGGTTTTAATTTGCATTTCCCTGATGATTAACAATGCTGAATATCTTTTCATGTACCTGTTGGCCATCTATATGTCTTATTTGGAAGAATGTCTATTCAGGTCTTCTGCCCATTTTTGAATTTTTTTTTTTTGATATTGAGTTGGATAAGCTGCTTATATATTTTGGGTATTAATCCCTAATTGGTCATATCATTTGCAAATATTTTCTCCCATTCAGTATGTTTTCTTTTCATTTTGTTGATGGTTTCCTTTGCTGTGCAAAAGTTTAAAGTTTAATTAGGTCCCATTTATTTATTTTTGCTTCTGTTTCCTTTGCCTGAGGAGACAGATTTTTAAAAATTGCTACAATTTATGTCAAAAAGTGTTCTGCCTGTGTTCTCTTCTAGGATATTTATGGTTTTAGGTCTTATTACATTTAGGTCTTTAATCCCTTTTGGGTTTACTTTTGCATATGGTATGAGAAAATGTTGTAATCTCATTCTTTTACATGTAGCTGCTCAGTTTCCCCAGTACCACTTACTGAAGAAGCTATCTTTTCTCCATTGTATATTCTTGCCTCCTTTGTCATAGATTAATTGGCCATAAGTTTGTGGGTTTATTTCTGGGCTCTTTATTCTATTCCATTGATCTATATGTCTGTTTTTGTGCCAGTACCATCCTGTTTTGATTACTGTAGCTTTGTATTTAAGTTTGAAGTCAGGGAGCATGATACCTCCAGCTTTGTTCTTTTTTCTCAAGATTGCTTTGGAATACACTACCAGATATAAAATGGATGGCTAGTGGGAAGCAGCTGCATAGCACAGGGAGATCAGCTCAAAACTTTGTGATGACCTAGAGGGGTGGGATAGGGAGGGTGGGAAGGAGGCTCAAGAGGGAAGGGATATGGGGATATATGTATACATATAGCTGATTCACTTTGTTGTACAGCAGAAACTAACATAATATTATAAAGCAATTATACTCCAATAAAGATATTTTAAAAAAAAGATTGCTTTGGCTATTTGGGGTCTTTTTGGTTCCATATAAATTTTAGAATTATTTGTTCTAGTTCTGTAAAAAATGTCCTGGGTATTTTGATAGGGATTGCATTAAATCTTTAGATTGCTTTGGGTAGTATGGAAAGTTTAACAATATTAATTCTTCCAACCCATGAACATGGGATATCTTTCCATTTCTTTGTGTCGTCTTCAATTTACTTCATCATTGTTTTATAGTTTTCAGAGTATAGATCTTTCACCTCCTTGGTTGTTTATGCCTAGGTATTTTATTCTTTTTGATGCAATTTTAAATGGTTTTTTTTTCTCTTTGTGATAGTTCATTATTAGTGTATAGAAAAGTAACAGATTTCTGTATATTAATCTTGTATCCTGCAACTTTACCAGATTCACTTATTTCTAATAGTTTTTTTTTGGTAGAGACTTTAAGGTTTTTTATATATAGTATCATGTCATCTACAAATATTAACAGTTTTACTTCTCCCCCTCCAGTTTGGATGCCTTTTATTTCTTTTTCTTGTCTGATTGCTGTGACTGGGACTTCCAATAATATGTTAAATAGAAATAGCAAGTGTGGGTATCATTGTCTTGTTTTTGAATTTAAGGGAAAGGCTTTCAGCTTTTCACCATTGAGTATGATGCTAGCTGGGTTTGTCATAAATGGCCTTTATTATGTTGAGATACGTTCCCTCTGTACCCACTTTGATGAGGGTTTTTTTTTTTATCATGAATGGATGTTGAATTTTGTCAAATGTTTTTTCTGTGTCTATTGAGATGATCATATGATTTTTACCTTTCCTTTTGTTACTGTGGTCTATCGCATTGATTGATTTGAGGATATAGAACCATTCTTGCACCCCTGTCAAATGATACTCAAATGGATTTTTAAGAACTGAATTATCACTGTATTACCTAAGGATTATGCTTGTCCTAAATATCATATGCATTTTTAACTGAAGGGTTATTACTCATGATTACATGTATAAGCTATAGTCATATAGTAAAATAACAGTACATTTTATAATAACTGATTAAGATTTTTTTTTTTCTCTCACGGAGCTTCTAAGAACTTTTTCTTTCCTTTCCTATTTTTAGCTGCTATGACATTTTAGATACTATAAAATGTAGGATTTACCTGCTGTCTGGGATAGTGTCTAGCCAAGTTGACCATTCTTATTCTGTTAGAAGATTCTTCCTTTTACTGAGCTGAGGCAATTCTTCTTATACACCATCTCTAGGATAATGGGAGTCTATAATTATGAGAGGCTCATAATGAGTCTATGGCTCTCTGTGGAGGTAGAGAGAAGAAAATATTATTTCCATTTCATA
Source organism: Balaenoptera musculus (assembly GCF_009873245.2). NCBI lineage: Eukaryota > Metazoa > Chordata > Mammalia > Artiodactyla > Balaenopteridae > Balaenoptera > Balaenoptera musculus. Next base: position 96,193,667 of record NC_045788.1, read on the forward strand.
GGCAAGGGAACATACATAGACAAAAGCACCACAAAAGTGTGGACAGGATTTAAATTGTAAAGTAAAGATTTTGATTTCCATAGTAAAAGTGGACCAGGGTTTCCAAATCAGTGTCTCCTAAAACCATCACTTTTATTTGGCTAAACTGAGAAAAAAACAAAATGTGTTTTTTAGACCAGTGCTATCCCAGTAGAAATATAATGTGGGCTATATATGTACTTTTAGGTGTTCTAGCAATCACATTAAAAATGTAAAAAGAAACAGGTGCCATTAATTTTAATAATGTATTTTACTTAACTGAAGGTACACAGGATAGTATGATTTCACCATGTAATCATTATAAAGAATGAATGGAATATTTTACATCCTTTTTTTTTGTACTAAGTCTTCAAAATCATAGCATACCTCAGTTCGAACTTGTCACATTTTAGATGCTCAATAGCCACTTGTGGCTACTGGCTACCATATTAAACAGCACAGCTCCAGAATCTTCTTTTTCTACCCTTGCTGGCTGCTCCAACTCCCTTTCCCACCCAAAATACAAAATGTATTTGCAGATGTTGAGTTCCCTGTCTCTGGAAGTGTTTGAGCAGAGGCTGGGTAACCAATGCTTGGTGGGAATATTGTGAATAAAGACCATCAGATGGATTTTTGGACAAGAAAAGCCTTAAAATCCCTTGCAACTCCAATGTTCTGTGATACTGTGATACTGAGAAGTGAGTCATGGAATTATGAGTTTGGAAAGAACTTCCTTCCATATTAGCCATGCCATTTTCTGTCATTATCTCCTGATTTGTTATTTACCTCTTCTGTACTTCTAATATGGATAAAATGATCATTTGTAGAGTACTATGTAGTTTATAAACCACTCTCATAAACACTAATGGTTAATTCATTTATTTCTCTACCGATTCAGTAATGGTGTATTGAGTCCCTACAATGTATTAGTCTCCGTGCCGGAGCTGGAATGCATTAACTGCAGTGTGTGGAAGAGCATGACCCTGGTGCTCGGAGTATTCAAGCTATCCTGTTCCTACTATTCCTTATCCATGGCTTCTGCAATCCCTTTCCTCCTTGTTCAGCTTGAGTCACTAGGAACCACAGATGTGCTGATATGAATATAGCGGTCTGACTTTGTTTTCTGATATGAACTGTGAATCCCTCACCAAAGGGCAGTTTTCAGTGATGAGAAAACTGCAGGTGGGTTCTCTGCTCCTCTGGTGTGATTAAGCCATTAGAAATAAGGTATCTTTTTTTTTTCCAGCATTAAAGAGAAGTAGAATCTGCTGTCGTTTAGCTACATGTCACCTGGAATTGTAATTTCCATTAAAAACTCCTTTGCTGTCAGCCAACTGCCAGGTAGACACTTAATCTCCTTTGACTCTATGCTGCACTTTTTTGTGCCCTATCCAAAAATTCTGAAAGAATTAAAGCTGCTTCTGAGCCATGGTTTATCAATTATGATGCTCCTGCTTTAGAGAAAGAAAAAAATACAGAAACTTCTGGTGTCAGAAAAACTGGTTCTTGTCCTGATAGTAAAAAATCAGGATTTAAGACCAAGGAAAACTATTTATAGAAGTACTTTAGGGATTTGGTTATAATTCTGCCTAGTAAGTTTGAAAATTCTCCATCTCACTCTTACTTAGTTCTTTAATTGTCCTAGAGTATTTTATAAATTCAGTTTCTAAATTCTACTGTACTCATCTTTACTGGAATGTCTTCTAACAGTTTCATGTTACCACCAGAGAGCAGCAGAGATTTATAGGTAGTTAATGAGTACCCTAAATACCAAAAAACACAGAAGCTTGGCCACTTGATTTGATCTCATTAATTAAATGGCTAGGAGGAAAAAGAGGCAGCTGATTCATAACCAGAACTTTCACTCATTGGCTTGTCTCCCCACCCTTTCACACTTACTTTCTCTGAGGTATGTGTATAAGTATGTGATTTTAGTAATTTATGACATTGGTTGGGGAGAGTTTTTTGACTTTTCTAGAGGCTTTGGGGATATGGGTCAAAATGCAACTCTTATTCCACACTCACATGCATAGATGGAACAATGAATCTGAAGGCAGTGAATCCAAAGTTGTAGGAAGTGCAGTGCTGTTCCTCTAGAGCAGGAGGGGTCATCAAACTACTGCCCACAGGCCAAATCCAGCCCAATGCCTGTTGTTGTAAATAAAGTTTTATTGGAACACAGGCACAACATTTGTTTATGTTTTGTCTTTGGTGACTTTCATGTGACAGTGGCAGACTTGAGTGACCATAGTAGAACATATGGCCTACAAAGCCTAAATTATTCATTATCTTGCCCTTTACAGAAAAAGTTTCCTAACCTTACTCTACACCATATTTGCATTTTAAATTTAAATTATGGAAAATATGGAGAAGCTGAAGGAGTCCTGGAATGGGACTTTCAACAACTATTTTTCTATTCCTAATTCTGCTATCTGGGTGAGTCTTTCACCATTTCTAGCCCTAGAGTCCTCATCTGCAAGTAGGGGTGGGGTTGGGGGGAGGTTGAACTTGGTAGCATCTAAGATCCTTTCCAGATCCAGAGTTCTATGACTTTTTTGGTTGCCTTTGTTCTTACATGAATATGCTATATAGTGAACAAGTTGTTTTATTTTTAAAGTTTTTTTAATGAACAGTTATTTCTTTTTTTTAAAGAATCATTGTTATTTTATTTACTTTATTTACTTATTTATTTATTTTGGCTGCACCAGGTCTTAGTTGCAGCACCCAGGATCTTTTAGTTGCAGCATATGGGCATGTTTTAGTTGCAGCATGTGGGCTCTTAGTTGCGGCATGTGGACTTCTTAATTACGGCATGCATGCGGGATCTAGTTCCCCAACCAGGGATTGAACCCAGGCCCCCTCCATTGGGAGCACGGAAGGGGAAGTCGCATGAACAAGTTGTTTTATGGGGGCATCATTTTTCTTGGTCTATGTTCCCCAGGCTCCACTTTTAATCCCACAGGATTTGTCAGATGACTGGGCCACTTTGCACTACACATCAGGGAAGTCTGGTGCCACACCTACATATCCTTAGAAATTATGTTAATGTCACCTAAGAGAACAAGGGAAAGCATAAGGTCAGTGCTTAGTTTCCTAACTCTAGCTAAGCAGGACTATATTTTTCTTGTTTTGAAGTCTCCATTTTGACTACATTCCTATACCTGCCTTTTTTGACAAGCTCTTTTTTTTTGCAGTAGAGTTATTAAATGTTGTACTAAATATTAACTCAGCAATGTCTACAATTTTGCCTTTTAACATCTTGTTGGAATGTCTGGTAATCTGAAGCAGTATTGATTTCCAAAATGTAAACATGAAGAAAAGTATGTGAAGTAAAAATTTAATACTATAGATAGTTTGACTCCATATTTTAGTTTATTATTCTATTTTTGATTGATTTATTTATTCATTAATCTAACAAAGATCCACTTAGTACTCTATTTAGTGTTGGGAATATAGCAATGATAAAGCAGATGATTAAGTAGAAGATGCTCACTGTGAAAAATGTGGAAAACAGAGCAAAGTGTAAAATAGAACCTAATTTAGTTTAAGTATTTGTACCCGTGCATTCTTTTTTCAAAATGTAAATATTTATGTAGCTAACATGCTTCAATATCAAGCCTAGTGTTTGTGTTTCTTGATTTATTTACTGTTAATCTGTAGAATATTTATTAGCAAGATACCTTTTTAGGCATTTGAAAATCACTGTTTAGTTTTTTATGCCTCACATTTCTGATGTCTAAGAGGTTTTACAGTACAATTATTTATAAATGTGTTATTGCCTATAACATCTGAAGGGTCTTTAAGTCTGTGTTGGTAAGATGCTACTCAAATTCTCTGTCAAAGAGAGAGGGAGCTTACTTTAAGAGGCAGACATTATCATCTAACCATGTGATCCTTCATATGTGGATTTGAAGCTGTTGACACCCTTAGCCACTCAAATCCTTTTTGGAACAATTGGCTGGACAAGTCACCTACAGGAACACTCCTTTCCTAGTTCTTTACACGCTCAGAGATGTGTGTGGAAGATTTGGAGTTGAAATAGTGAGTTTAAATCTCTGCTCTGCTACTTCCTAACTGGGTAATTTTGGCTGAATCACTTAACTCTCTCTCCTTTGTCCTCATCTATAGAGTAGAGGTAAAATACCCACCCTGCCTATGTCACAGGGTTGCTGTGTAGGCAAAAAGACAATATGAGGGTTTAAGTAAAAGCATGCTATTAAACCCAAATAACCAATGCCTAGGCTGGGGTTAAAATGAAGCCCAACAGTCAGCATGTTACCACAGCTCATAAGGATGGATAATTGACTTTGGAGCCTTCAGACCAATTTAGTCAGTTGGACTGACTAGCTTTGCCAGTTGAAGTTTACAAATTCACTAAAATGGACTATCGAGTTCTTCCATTGGTCAAATCAACAAATACGTGTTTGGTATTAAATATGTGCATGCCACTGGGCTTGTGTCGTGGAAGATATAAAGAAGCTCTCTGCCTATAAGAGCTTATTATTTAGAAGGTAAGGATGTCAATCAAGTGTACAGAAAACAGAAATCACTTTAAGCTTTCAACAGAGGGGTTTATTTATCTCTTTTTACTTTGAAACAACCATAAACTTTCATGATCTTGTCACTTTTGAAGATTCTAGGCCATTTACTTTGTAGAATATCTCTCAGTTTGGCTTTGATGTTTCCTCATGATTAGATTCAGGTTACATAGGAGTGATGCTGTGTTCTCAATGCATCCCATCAGGTGGCACACATTTTTGGTTTGTCCTGTTATCGATTATGTTTCCTTTGATCACTTTCTTGTAGTCTGTCAGACTTCTCTACCATAAAGCTAATCTTTCCCCCTTTATAGCTACTATTTGAAGAGATAGTTTACTTTGAGACTATGTGAATATCCTGTTCCTCATCAAACTTTAATTAATGAATCCATTCATATCAGTACAAAATCTTGTTTTCATAATTTGTTTAATGAATTATAATGTTACTATCATTATTTTGATGTTCAAATTGTCCCTATTTTATCCAGAGGGAGCCACTTCATTCTGGCTTCTGTGTCCTTTTGACATGTCCCCTTTATTATTTGAGTACTTTCTTACATTCTGACCCCAAAAGATATTCCAGGCTCGTCTTAATCTTTCCCTACCACAGCACTGAAATCAGCCGTATCTCTAAATATCTCTGACTCCTTTTAGTGGAGAATGACTTACAGAGACCAAGACCTGGCTCTGAGTGTGCTCACTGCCTTTGGGGTGTTGCTGCTTTCAGATTCTAACAGAGGAGATTTATACAGGGAATTGATTAAACTGTTGATGGGGAAGCTGGAGGCAAATAGGGGTCAGTAAGGCAACCCAGAGAAACCACTAACACCCTTAGGCTAGAGGGCCAAAAGGGGGATGTAGTGTGCTCAGGAGGTCAGGTCATCTGGAAGAAGTTTGAGAAATACTGGACTGTCTAGAGGGAACCTGAGCCATGGAGGATGTGCATCGGCTACAAGAGAAGCCACGTGAAGAGGAGAGGTGTTTCCCTTCCTCTTGCACTCCCATCTACTCTCAGTACCTCCCGTTGGCCTGACTTGGCCAGAATCCACCTGTCACAGGATCCTGGGAAACAAAGCCTGCAGTCAGCCCCCTGAGATGGAATGTAGAGGGGTGGAAGAGATAAAGATAGAACTGAGGGTAAAAGGTCCAAGACTCGCACAAAAATATATACATCCTTGCATTCCTGGTAATTGCCATTTGAACAAAACAAATAACAAGTGTTTTTGTGACTTGAGATGGTTAACATCTTCTCTGATGTGGCCACTTAACTTTAACACGTTCCCAATAATCCTCACCCTGCCTTTTAGAACCCAGGCATTGACCGGGTCACTTATTACTACTAGGGGGCAGATAACTGCACCTTAACTCGTGCTCTGACTCACTCTCCCCTTCCTGTTTCCAGGCAATCTCTATTTTGTGAGAAGGGAGCCTTTAGGCTCTAGGCTGAGTCATAGAGTCCAGTTCACCTCTTTACGAGATATTTTTATCTCGCATGTTTTTGATTGAATTATGTCCCCCAAAAGATGTTGAAGTCCTAACACACCCGAATATGTGACTTTATTTAGAAATAGGGTCTTTGCAGATGATCAAATTAAAATGAGATCATTAGGGTGGGCCCTAATCTAATACAACTTTATAAAAAGGGGTAATTTGGACACAGACACACCCAGACACACACACAGGGGAGATACCATGTGAACATCATGGCAGAGATCAGAATGATGCATCCATAAACAGAAATGCCAACCACCAGAGCAAACCACCAGAGTCCAGGGGAGAGGCGTGGAACAGAGTTTCCCTCACAGTCCTCAGACGGAACCAACCCTGTCAGCACCTTGGTCTCAGACTTCTAGCCTCCAGAACTGTGAGACAATAAATTTCTGTTGTTTAAGTCACTCAGTTTGTAATTCTTTGTTGTGACAGCCCTAGCAAACGAATACACTGTATTAGAGGTAGATGTCAGGTATTCAGTTATCTACTGATCAAGTGCTACTTGGTCTCCAACAATGGAAAGTGGTGTAGTAAAGGGGCTGGAAGGAGTGCAGGTGTGACCTGAAGACCTGCATTTTCTTCTTTACTTCTGCCTGGGAACAACTTGGTTAGTATTGAGTTTGTCGCTCCCTGTTCCTCCTCTGCATTCCCTGGTGGCAGGCCTGCCTTTGCCCATTGCTGACAAGGCACCAGTGGCTGGTCAAAGCTGATAGCCAGCTCTCTTTGTGATGGTGTTCAGGCCTGGCCTCTGCAGCTGGTCAAAGGCTGGGAGCAGAGTTTCCACATGTCATTTTACTTTCCTCCTATGTGAGCAAGCTTGGGTTCCTGCTGTAGGCCTCAGGTTTATGTAGGTCTGGCATTGGCTCAGCACTTGGATGGAGGCGCAAAACCATATGTAAACAATATGTTGCTGGTACAACAGTCAAAATGCTACCGTCTGTTCATGGGACAATGTTCCTGCACTCTTGGATACAGATAAAGAAAAAAAATGTTGTTATTCTGGTTGGTTAGTTGGTTTATTTGATTATTTTGTCTATATATAGAATGTCACCTGCTAAAGCCAACTAAAGGTCAGCCTTTAGGTTTTCAGTTTATATTGGCCAAGTTTCTCATATAGGATTAATTATATACATTTCAGAAGGTTACTCATCAAATACTGGAGATTAAGATCACATACCTTAGGAGATGACACATAACTGAAAGTATGCAATGTGGCAGACACAACACAGTTCTAGAGAGTTGACTCAGAAATCTCCAGGGAATTGATCTTTATGGAATTTGGCCTCAGTATTGAATATATTACTGACATATGCTATGTGTTATTTCATGCTTGTAATTATATGTAATTTGCTACACAACGCTTTGTTGCTATTAACCCTAAACATTTTGGCTTATGGGGATTTGAGATGACGTAGAACTTTTACCTCCAAGTACTTACATGTGAAACATGTCACTGATGTTAGGAAAGGTGACAGGACAAAGGCTCGAGGGTCTTGAACTGAGGAATAAGAAGTGAGGCCTAGAGCTCTAAAAAAAACTATTTACTTTCATGACCATTTATATGACCCAACTTAATGGCTCCCTATAATTAATAATGACTATTTCTTTTATTTTCTCTGTGAAAGTAGGAAGTGATTTTCAAATGCTGTCAATCTGTATATTTATTATAAGTGAAAATATTTATTTCTCTTTTTCTTTTTGCCTAGCCCTTCTTTCTTTTTTGAACCCTCCACCCCGTTGTTCATAGAAACACATGTGGGATGGATGGATGGATGGATGGATGGATGGATGGATGGATGGAGAACATCATCACGTCATCCGCTTTCTGAGTTCACAGATTTTATCATTTGGTATAGGTAGAGCAAAATCAAATGCCCTGTTGCTGTTTCTCTCACACTGTACCTGAACTCCTGGAGGAAGTTCCTCAGGGAACAGAGCCTCAGGATAAATATGTCACCTCTTGTTGGAGTATCAACTTTACTAAGATGTTTGGGAAATAATATAATTTTTATATTAAAACACTGAGATTTATTATAGAGTAGAATATGTAATCTGCATGACTTAAAACCATAGGACACAATTGTGCCTGACTGCTTTTTCCAAGATATAAGCAATAAAATGTAATATTTAGAGTAGAAATTCTGGACTCATGTGAACCACTTAAAACCTTGCTAGACCTTGGGCAAGTTACTTAACCTCTTTACCTCTCAGTTTCCTCCTGTATAAAATGGGGCTAATAGTCATATGCAACTTACAGAGTTGGTAGAACATTAAAGGTGCTTAGCTTAATGTCTGGCACATAGTAAATATACAAATTTTAGCTGTGCTGCTGCTGGTGACATGGTCAGAGCCTTGGAGCTAAAACTTGATGCTTCTCAGTCACTAGGGGTAGATATGCAGCACTGCTCTGGAGAAATTAAGCCCACTTCTGCCGTCTCCTTTTTGGGTCTGGGCATTCAGAACATGCTGAGGAATTAGCCCTAAGCACAACTGTGAAGAGACAATTGTTGCTCTTGAATTCAGAGTCAGTGGTGCTTGCTGGATGGTACATAGTCTCTGGGCCACTAGGAGTTAAACATTATCACAAAGAGAGAAACTTGGACCAGATGGCTGGATTGGTCAGTGAGCGGGGAAAGGATGAAGCGTCGAAGTCTTTAGTTTGAGGGGCTACAAATGGTGCTGCTTCCCTCAAGAGCAGCATATGGGGCTGAAGTCAAAGGATTAGATCAGGATAAGAAATATGAGGCACAGATCCTGCTACTCTCCTCTCCTGTGGTCTTACAGACCTTACTAATGGATTACCACACTTTTTTTTAACAGAGCTCAGGTGTGGCTTCAGAATCCTTCTCAATATGATGCTCTGGGTAGACACTAGTAAATGATGATCACTTGAGAAGTTTCTTTCTGGGTAGCTCTTGAGAAATTCTAGGAGTTTTGGACTCTATTAGCAAGAAAAGTTAGCAACAGAAGTGGCTTCAAAGACTCATCTGCTTGAACGAAAGGCCTTCCATGACTCACCATATTTTAATCTCTATTTCTCCCAAACAACTCTTTTAATTCAGCTTTCAGGATGAAAAGCAGTAGGATAAAACTAATGCATATGGAAGCTAGAATGATAGATACCGATGTCCTAACTTTCCCACTATATTTGCATTTTGAGAAGAGCTAATAAAAATGAGAGGATGTTATGCTGGAATTCTATCCCATGTGTTTTTTTTATAAACTCCTGCCTGATTCTGTCTAGTTGGTATTTTCTGTTCTCAGATGGGGAGGGGTATATACAGGCTACACCAATGCACAGTCACTCATACCAGTGCCAAGAGAGGCTCAAGGGAGAAAAGCTCAGGTCATGGGTGAGAAGGGTAAGGCCACCTCCCTGTGGTCAGTGGGTGGAGCACAAACAAGAAATATTTTTACTTTTTGCCCATCATTTCCACCAGCTTCATTGAATTGAATCTCCCTTCCCTGCTGTGTAGTAAAGAATTTAACTTTGCTCAGAGAGAGGTCTGGCCTTTGACCTTGACTCCTGGGAGGTAATCTCTAAGCCTTTGAAATATTCTGCCTGATAAAAGTTTCTTTGTTTATCTGGGGACATTGGGCCACACCAGATAGTCTAACAATGTGGTTTGTGGTGGGGACTTTGGGTCGAGTGGTATCAGCTCACTCTCAAGAGGGGCTGGAGGTGGAGGTCAGCCATGTGAGCCTCAGTAAAGGCTCTGGATACCAAGGTTTGGGTGAGCTTCCCTGTTGGTAATACGCAGTGTGTACTGTCACACATTATTAATGGGAAAGTTAATGTTGTCCGTGAATGCACTGGAGGGGACAACTGGAAGCTCTGTGTGTGGAGCTTTCCTGGACTCTGTCCCATGCATCTATTCAATAGCTATTAAAATGCTATTTTAATCTGCATTAACACAGTAAGACTGTAACAAAACAAAACCATGTGTATAACAGCTTTCAGTGAGTTTTTTGAGTCCTTCTAGTCAATTATTGAATCTGAGGTAGTCTTGGGGATCCCTGAACTTGCAGTTGGTGCCTTAAGTGACAGTGGTTTTGGGGACTGTCCCCTAACTTTACACCCTCTGAGTAACAGATTCCTTCCTGATATATTGGCTAGATCATTAACTTTCCAGATCCTTTGGTTAGTGAGAATCTATCAGATTCAAAGTTCTAATTTTAAAGTTGCAGTCTCCTCCATTACTAGCCAGATTTGTGGCTGGAGGAACTTGAGGTGGGATGGGTCTTGGTCTTTCTTTCTAGTCCTGTACCCTTCTCATTTTGACGGTGTGTGATCTTCTTCTGGATTTCCCCCTTCTCCTTCTGGATTTCCCCCTTCTCCTTCTGATTCCCTAGCTCCTCAGGTGGATTGGGACCCTGATAAAAGAGAAGGAAAGGGACAAATATCACACTGTGTTGGTTGACTTTGCCTTTCCCTGGACCAGTGCTGATGCCTTCTATGTGGCAGGTGTCACAGGTGCTGGTGCCCTCGTGGGGGAACATGACTCTATTCTCCCGGGGTTTGGTAGGGGGATGCTTACTGCACTGTGTCCTGCCTACACCTCTTCAACCCCCTTCAACTGCCTTGTGCTTGTTCCCATCTCCCTGGGGACAGGGCATTGAGAAGATGGTGTAAGTTACATTACTCAGGGTCACTTGAAATCATTATTAGGGTTCACTGTGGCTCCGCTCTACCCTATCATCTCTTCACTTCTGTTTCTTGCTATGGTAGGTTTAGGGTAGATGAATGGTTCTTGGTGTTAGGACCACTTTATTCTCTTAAAATTATTGAGGACTCTGAATGTCTTTTGTTTGTGTGAATTATAGCTCTCAATATTTACCATGCTAGAAATTACAACTGAGAAATTGAAAAATATTTATTAATTCATTTAAAAATAACAATGATAAACCCATTACATATCAACTTAATTATTTTTAATGAAAAATAACTATATTTTCCCAAACAAGCGTCAATGAGAAGAGTAGCATTGTTTTTCATTTTTGCAAATATCTTTAGTGCCTGGCTTAATAGATTATAACTAGATTCTAATATTCTCCATTTAGTCTTTAAAGTTGTGATCTTTTTAAAACTGAGATATAAAAAAAAAATCTGGCATGACACAGATACACAGTTGGAAAGGGAGGAATATTCTGATAGTGTCTTCAGGTAATTGTGAGTAGTCTTCTTTTTTTTTTTCTTTTTTATTTATCTTTTATATTGGAGTATATTTGATTTATAATGTCGTGTTAGTTTCAGGTGTACAACAAAGTGATTTAGTTATACATATACCTATTCTTTTTCAGATTCTTTTCCCATATAGGTTATTACAGACGTGAGTAATCTTCTTAAATACCATACCAAAATTTGAAAGTGGTAGTTTCTTAGAGGTTGGTTGCAATGTGGAATTTAAAACCATATCAACAAACTTTTCATACTATGTTGCATTAAAACCCATTGATCCCTCTTGCACATTGAATAATCATTAACCCATGCATGATTTCATAATATGCAGTGACTACTTGAAAAATATTGGTTCACCTAATCAGACCTTCCAACTGTGAACATATTTTATTATGCAATATCCAAAGTATCACATACCAATCTCATTAGAAAAGTCCTTAAGTATCAGGAAGTTGTCAAGTTCATTGCGGTAGACACAAATTTTCCAAAATTTTAATTTTCACTGGAGAACTTGAATTTTATTTTTGGTAACAAATACTATGAGCTGTTTTCCTAGAAGTGACAGGCTTATTTTACTGATTTTGAGAAAGTATCTGCCAAATACCCAAGTCTGAAAAATGATAGTTTGTCTATTATTCATTCTTTCAAGTAAAAATAATGTTTACGGAAAGCAGAATAATGGTCCACCAAAGATGTCTGTGTCCTAATCCCTGGAACCTGTGAATATGTTACTTTGCTAGCGAAAGAGACATTGAAGACGTGATTCAGGTAGGAATTTGAAGACAGGACGACTGTCCTGGATGACCAGGCTGGGCCCAGTGTAATCACAGGGGTCCTTATAGGTGAATGAGGGAGGCAGGGAATTTGGAGATGCTTTCCTGCTGGCTTTGAAATTAGAAGAAGAAGCCATGAGCTGAAGAAAGCAGATGGATTCTGCAAGCTGGAAAAGGCCTCCCAAAAAAACAAAAAAAGGAATTTTTTTCTTAGAACTTCCAGAAGGAATTTACTGCTGACACCTTGAGCCCAGTGAGATCTACATCAGACTACTGCCCTCCAGAAATGTAAGATAGTAAATTTGTGTTGTTCTAAGTTTGTGGCATTTTGTTATAGCAACAATAGGAAACTAATACAGTATTCCATGAAAAGAGCAGCTACCTCAGCTCACGACTCCATCTCATAATACTTTTCCTGAAGACAACAGGGTACTTCAGTATGCAGCTGAAGTGCTTTACGTGTACTTCCCTTCATTTTCTTGCAGGATATTAAGAAGACAGGTAATCAAGTGACAGGGTATAATAAAATTAATAACTTTTACTACTTCATCCTGGACATCCTTGTGGGTATCATTTTTCTCCTTCTAACTGTGAGTGGTGGAGGTTAAGAATACAATGATTAAGTTTGGTGCCACTGCCTTGATTCATGCTAAGGCACCCGTGGGTTTTACTCTCCACTGCTTTCGTACTATCTGTGCAAAAATCAAAACAGTGAGAAGGCAAGTAATATCTTAGGATTCTTATGAAACGAGTTTTGACCTTGTGAACCCCCTGAAAATGTTTAGGAGACAGCCAGGGGCCCACAGTGTGAAGACTGCTGAGGTTAATCCTCGTATTACAAGACATTCACTTTTAGCAATACTGCTCCTGCCTCTCAAGGAAGGGGAGGAAAAGCCAAAAACCTCTCCATAGACTTCTAGAAAATTCCCACTCCTTCCCAACTGTCTTTTTATACCCACAGGAAGGGGGTGGTACTGGATTGATGGCTGAGGGTAACAGGATTGGCCGTTGAGAGGGCATTTGTGCCTCAAGCGTACAGAATATCTTTTCTCTCAAATTTGAGGTCACTCAGTAGTCAGTTCTAAAGGCTCTGGATTTTGCATTGGGGCTCAAGTTACAAGTGGCAGTTCTATTTTCAAGAGAATTCCCAGTTCTGCTTTTAGTAAAAGTTAAATACTCCAAACCATGTTGTGCTTTAAAAACTGAATACAAATCAGGAAGCAATTTGGAAAAAAGTTTTATTATAACCCACTATTAGCTCTATCCAGAAGGCCAGATGTGCTCCTGCAGAAGTGAAAAAGTCAACTGGTACAAATGAAAAGTACTCTCAGGCCTTAGAGTGTCCTGAGCTCCTGTAAGAGCAATTGGGGGCCTTTGAGTTCCTGTATTTGGCCTTCTGAAGACAGCAGGTGCCAAATAAATGTCACTAACTGACTGATGGAAAGACTAGGAGAGAAATTGGAGCCACTTGATGGTGGCAAACTTTTAAGTAGGAAAAGCTGATTCATCCCACTTGGACCCTTCAGGGAAGCAGTAGGATTGTGTGCCTACAGGCTAAATTTGTGTCTGGCTCTTCTACTTTCTTGCTATGTGATTTTGGACAGTTAACTATTTTGAGCATCATTTCAATCTCCTGTGATATAAAGGTAATAAAATTACCTGATGTTTATTATGGGGGCATAATAATCTAGTGGTATACATTAAAGTATATATTGCACCATGTCGCTCAAATTTTAATTCCAATATAATCTTAACTTAGATAGCTTTCAGGGCAAGTGCAAGGGCAGCCTGACAGTGAGGAGCAGGGCAGAGGAGGGAGAGTCAGGCCCAAGAGCCCGGACACCTTCCTTATCCCTCATCTCAGTCCCCAAATTCTAAGCTGAGACTCTGCTGGTTTTGTTTTCATGACTCTGGGGGTGGTTTCAATATCTTTTCATAGTGCATTCTGGACACCACCTGCAACAGAATCACCTGGGGTGATTGTTAAATATGTAGGTTATACCCTCCTGCAGGCAGATTTCTGGCCCTCCCCTCCAGACCCACTGCAGCAATCTCTGATGCTGGAGTTGACACGTCCCAGGAGATTCTGATACACGTTCAGTTTGAGAGCTGCTGCCTTAAGCGCTTTGTGAGTCAAGGTCCTCATCTATAGAAGAGCGTGTTTTATTAGATGTCAGGTCTCCTGCATAGCGTCAGAAGAATCAATTTCACTTATTTTTTTTCATGATTTCAGAACTGTCATTCTTTTACCCTCAACCAAGCTATCAGCTTATTTATTTTAAAGATTAAATGTATAGGTCCATGGTGGAGAATAAACAATGAATGGAAGTAATTTTTATTTTCTGTAATGATTTTTTAGAAATGGAAATATTCACTGCTTTTGCTCTGGCCAAAATATTCATCTGCTGATGAATTAATTTGAGATGCAAAGCACGAGATGTAACTAACAGAATCGGCAAACATGCAGGAAAGTCCATCTCGTGGTTAGGTCTGTTGGAAAGAGACCTCAGACATCCATGGAGCAGCACAAGTATGCTTAGGTTGGAAAGGAGGACATAGGGGCCTGCTGACAGTAGACCAGAGACTGTCTGAATGCAGTCAAAGGAAATTGGATCCGAGCACATGCTTTGCTTCAGCCTGTGGAATCATTCTTTTCTCATTATCATCACCAGATGATAGTTAGGTCTTCCTTGGCACATGAGGCCGAGCTGGACCTTGCGCTCACAGAGTGATCAATTTTCTGGAGGTAAATTCCTCTGCTGCCAGAAACAAGGGACAGTTTCCAGATGATTGCTGCTCTCTCCTCTACAAAGCCCAGTTTTCCTCGTCTGATGACCATATGTCCTGGATTTTCTTGCCAAGACTCAGTTTCATGTAATTTTATTCTTTTCAGTAAAATGAATAAACCTCTAATTAAATCTGACATAATTGATCCTCATTTATAAGACTATAAATATATATACATTACACAAATAAATTCACAGATCAGAAAAAAAAGTCTCCCTTGTCAGATCAGACTTTCCAAATTTGGTTCAGAAATCATGGTCATCTAAGAGGTCAGGTGAAAGGCAGAAATACTCAGTGTTGCTAAAATGGGTAGGTAGAACTATTTAACAATGAACATATCAAATGGATACAGGCCAGTCCTGTCTGCAAAGACAGCATCAATTTGTGTATGTATAAATACATCTGCTTTTGGTTGATGTTCTTCTAAAAGTGGTTTTGTTAGCAGAGTACATTTTTTACAGCTGGGGAGCCACTCATGGTTAAGATAATACTGGCAGATGGATTTAAGAGAAGCAGCAAGGCATGCCCAGCTACCATTGGAATCCTTTTCACGGATCTCCCTTTGCTTCCCATCTATTGCTTTCTTCTGCCAGTTTCATTTTTGTGGGCAAGACTGACCAGCTCTTGTTGGTCTGAGTTCCTTTTATGCTCTTATATCCTGGACAGCATGTCAGATACTTTTTGTTTCTTCTTCTTTAGATATGAACTGAACAGTTGATAAAAGTTGAATCATCGGTTCCAAGTTTCAGCTCTAATTCAATTTTAGTTCCTATCCTTCTTGGTGCTCTTAGAAACACTGAATAATTTTCCCTTTTGCTGGATTTTTTTGGTGACTATGATCTCTGAACCCAAAATTGAAATTTGTGATCTGACAAGGGATGTATTTTTCTGATTCGTGCATTTATTTATTTGAAATGTCTTATAAATGGGGACAAACTATGTCAGATTTAGTAATCAATTTAATGAATCACTTTTTTTGTTGCTGCGTGTTGGGCAAAAAGCCCCTTCAATTCTTGGCGTTTGTAGGTCTCTGTTGAGGTGACCCTTAGCTGTTCACATGGCCCTGGGCCCTCTGCTGATGCTGGGCCACACCTGGGACAGAAATACTTGTGAGGCTGTCCATGGTCTTTTCTGCTGCAGTTTTTCCCTCACTGGCATCTGACCCCCTCCCAACCTGAGTGGGTCTACCAGGAATCAGAAAGTAAGCCCCCTTTCTCTTTTTTCTTCCATCCCAATGCCAAAAGAATCCTTCTCACATCTAAGGGGCAGAGATGAGATTCTGCCTCCAAATTTTTGCCCAAGGTATTGCGGCTATGCACCTAATCTTCTTCTCACTCTGGAATACAAAACCCAGAGAGGCTGACTCTCTACTGCTGTTTTCTGTGCTGCCAAAAAACTTTCCTTGAGGCAGCCAGCTGGCTGGATACGGGGACAACAAGGAACCGTAACATATCTTAGTATTTCAGAAGTACTGCACTGAATTGCTATGCCTGTGAGCTCTTTCTTCATATCTTCAAATTCCCCTTGTGTAATTTTTCACAAGTGTCTTCCCTCCCTCTGATACATACTCTGGAAACTATGAACAGATCTGCAGCCCTGACTGAGGATTTTCTGAGGAATCTCCTTGCAAATAGAGTTTGTTTACTGCTGACTGATATAAAACCTTCCAGACACCATTTCCTTCATTTTGGTTCCTTTTGCAGAACTTACATTTTTGGAAGAAAATGTAAAAGAAGAGTGTAAACTTTTATGGGTTGAATCATGTCCCTTCCAATTGTATGTTGAAATCCCAACCTCCAGTACCTCAGAATGTGACCTTATTTGAAAATAGGGCTGTTGCAAATGTAATTAGCTGAGGTCAAATGGGAAGAGTGGGCCCCTAATTCAATATGATTGGTGTCCTTATAAGAATACGGCCATGTGAAGACAAGAGACACAGCGAGGACATCATATGAAGACAGAGAATTGGAGTGATGCATCTGTAAGTCAAGGGATGCCAAAGATTGCTGGCAAACCACCAGAAGCTAGGAAGAGGCAAGGAAGGAGTTCCCCCTACAGGTTTTAGAGGGAGCATGGCCTTGCTGACATCTTGTTTTCAGCTCATGGATTCCAGGACGGTGAGAGAAGAAAATTCTGTTGTTTCAAGATGACCGGTTGTGGTACTTTGTTATGACAGCCCTAGGAAATGAATACATAAACCACTGATTTAGAACTTGATGTTTTTGGAGTTTTTAAAAAAATCAAAGGACAACATACAACAGCAAAGTACATAAAGTAAAAGTACACAAATTTTAAATATATTGTTCAATTTTTTATATGTACATTTCAATAGTTTCTTCCATATACCTGTGCAGCTGTCATCCAGACCAATAGATAGAATATCTCCAGGACCCAAGAAGGCTCCCTTGGGCTGCTTCCCAGTCAGTCATCTTCCATGACCTCAAGAGGTCACCACTATTTTGACTTCTCTCCCTCTCTATTAGTTCTGCTTATTCTTGAACTTTACATAAACAGAATCATAAATATGCGCTCTTTTGTGTCTGACTTCATCTGCTCAGCACAATGCCTATTGATTTATTCATGTTGTTGTGTGTGCCTGCACTGACTTCAGATTTAAGAGTAATACAGTTCTCTATACTACTTTGGACAGAAATGAGCTCTTTCTTGCTTTTACAAGGTTTAGTTGCTTTCATGAATTGATTTAATTTTGCGATACAGTTTAATGAACTGGAAATGACTGGAGCTGTCAGCATAAGAAGGTTATGGTGACTGATTTTTTAAAAAATTTAATAGACATGTGTTTAACATCTGCCACTTGGTAGAATGAAATTAGAAATTGTAAATGACTTATGCAAGAAGAAATATGCTTGTAAACTGCATATATCACCAAAATGGCCCATGTGGAGATCTTGCTTAATTCTAGAAAAATTCAGGAGGAAAACAGAAACATTTGGTTCAGGAAGCATAGTAAATTCCCTTTGACCCAGCACTTACACTTCTAGGAATTTATCTCAAGGAAATAACTAGATGTGCAAAAAGGTTAGCTACAAGGATGTCATATTTATTATTGCTAATGGGGAGAGAAGAGAGAGCGAGAGCAAGGGAACTGGTGTGGGGAATAATCTAAATTCTTGGTAAATGAGGAGGATTGGTTAAATAAATTAAGGCACATCTGTAAGACAAAATCAATTTATTGTTTTGTTCTCATCTCTTCTCAAATTTAGTGCCTTTTCACTTACGTTCAGTGTGCAATATTTTACGGTGCTTGATTAAAAGATACACACTACTACATATAAAATAGATAAAAACAAGGACCTACCGTATAGCACAGGGAACTATACTCAATATCTTGTAATAACCTATAATGGAAAAGAATCTGAAGAAGTATGTATAACTGAATCACTTTGTTGTACACCTGAAACTAACACATTGTAAATCAACTATACTTCAATAAAAAAAATTACCTATGTGTTTTAGAAGAATGTTTAATGATGTAAGCATGTTGCCTGTATATGTTTATTGGTAAAGTTGTTACTAAACAATAAGCACAGGATGATTTCATTTTTATAATAACATTATGTAAATACAGAACAAAGACTAGGAGGCTAAATAACAACATGTAAATTAATAGTAGTTACTTCTAAGTGATAGGATTATGTGTGATTTAAATTTTCTCCTTTGTGCTTTTGGTTTCCCAAACTTTTGATATTGTTTTGTTTTCATTTTTAAATTTTTATTTATTTATTTATTTATTTATTGGCTGCACCACAGGGCATGCGGGATCTTAGTTACCCAACCAGGGATTGAACCCGTGCCCCCTGCATTGGGAGTGTGGAGTCTTAACCACTGGGCTGCCAGGGAAGTCCCTTGATACTATTTTTGAAATAAGAAAACTATTTCTTAAAAAAAAGAAAGAATAGGAACTAACCACCTGTTTTAAGGCTGTGTACACTTTGCAGCAGATGATTTGATCTGAAAGCATGGTTTCTAATGAAGCTTTGGTTCATAAGAACATCCAACTGAGATTATTTTTAACATGGCTCACCTCTATTGTACATTGTTTCATACAAGCAAAGCATAACTTTCCTTTTTTTTGGTTATATGTTTTGGAATGTCTCCAAATAACCCTACTTTTTAATTGCAAAAAAAATGCAACATATATATTCAAGTCTAGTGTAACATATGAACCTCATGAGTGAAAACTACTTTTTATTTTAACTTGATGTGAAGAACTGGGTGGGAAGATCAACCTACATGACCCACCCCACTGCTGTGCCTGCTTCTGGAAAGAAGAGGCTGTCTCCATCTTGGAACCCGGAATGAGTATACTTAGTTTTATTGCAGGGGAGGATGGATTGAAAGGGGTAGGGAATAGGAAGAGGGGGTTTTAGGCATTTCAGCTTTGAATAGTTCAAAGCTGGTCTCTAGACTATAATTTCAGATTGGGATTGAATGTGAAGAACTGAGACTACCAGGTACTGTGGAAGCTCAGGAGTCTAGGGCAGAAGGCTGGGGGTAAGGAATATATGGACAAATGACCATGCGGGTACCTCTCGATTTGAAATCTGAGGCTGCGCCTTTGCACTCTGTCATCTCTAATGCCTCTTTTTTTGGTATCCTTTAAAAATATTTTGTACATCTCTCTTGTCTCTTAGAGATGAAAGCAGATGTCTGGTTTGGTAAGACTCTTTTTCACCATCTGGTGTTCACTACAGTCCTATGAAATTTATCGGTTTTGTTCTCATCTGCCCTCAAACTTAGTGTATTTCCACTTAAGGTCAACAATTTATTCAAGTTGCAGCAGAAGAAAAATATTCTATCTTCAGTCTTTCTCTTGTGTCCATTAAAAACTCAGGTTTGCTACAAGCCTATCTATGGAAAATTTATTTATGAATAAATAAATTTATTTATTCTTCACATTTAATTTCTTCATCAAACACTACTGTTCTTCATATCAGGACTAAGAAAGCAGAAATCCTTTTTGCTCCCCATTCCTGGTCTATTTTGTTTGTTTTCTGCTGTTGTAAACTTTCCTCCTCCCAGTGGACATGAGGTTTCTCATCCATTTCCTTCAGAGTCAGAGGTGGGGCCTATGTATTGAGACTGGACCACAAGACATGGGCACAAAGCTCTATTATAATGAGCTGCCAGATGACAAACACACATGCATTTAGATGTGCTTTCATCCACCAGAATTCTCAAGAACCACGATGTGGTCACCACCTTGTCTGTGTGTGACCGGGAGTCCAAGGATGGCTGACCCTGCTGTTTGATGACTGCAGGTCTCTTTTCTGTTGGTATCAGTTTCATTGGCTGGACTGATAATTACTAGTGAGTTGGGGACTCAGTCTTAGGGGTCCTTCCTCTGCAATCCTGCTCTTACAAAGTGCTTGTGGCAAAGGACCCTCTATATGCTATTGTAAGACATTCTCCGTGGGTTTTAGTTATTTAGAATTCAGACAAGGAAATTTGCTTGACCTGCTGTAATCTTTTTTTCTGTGAGTTGCATTTTTTTTTTATGTTTTTACCATTGATGTCTGCTTTTGTAATCTTATCTCTTCTTTTTCCAATTGATTTTCCAGTGAATGTGACCAAGTTTTTGATCATTTTCATGGTCTATGGTTGCCAGATTTAGCAAATAAAAATATAGTACATCCAGTTAAATTAGAATTCCAGATAAACAACAAATAACTTTTAGTATATACCATGCAATATTTGAGATATTTGTACTAAAAATTATTTTTTATTTTTTGAATATATATGTGTATACATATACATATATATGTGTGTGTGTGTGTGTATATATATATATATATATATATATATATATGTATATATGTATATATATATATATATAAAATCTGAAATTCAAATTTACCTGGGCATTCTGTAGTTTATCTGGCAACTCTATTTCCATCTGACTTCAGAGCCTGTCCCTACTTAATTAACACCTCAAAAAAAACCACTCAGAAGAACAAGCCCAATCAGCTGTTTTTTCCCCTTTCTGATTACAAGTTATTGGTGCAGAAAGGTAAAACTTCTGATGGAAGTGAGTCTTCTGGGATTATCTTTGGAATTTTCAATGTTCTACCTGACCTCTGAGACTTTGTACATGATGCTCTTTATGTCTGGAGTTGCCCCTTCCTTGTCCCACCTCCCAGGACTCTCTCTCTGCACCCTGGCTCTTGCTCTGCCTTGCCTGCCCAGCTCCTACTCCTTCTTTTAGTTTCCGTTCTGGGGCCGTTTCTTTCCTCTGAGAACCATTCCTTGACTACACACATATGGGAGGAAGCGCCTCTCCTTTGCGTGCTCACAGCATCCTCAACTTCCCCACCAGAGAACCTGCTTATGGCACTTGGTCTATGAGGAGAAGACTGTACCTGTCTAGCCCATCGTTGTATCCTCAACAGTGCCTAACTGTTGAGTGAATGAATGACTGAATACATCTGGAGGACTAGGGGTGGGGAGGGGTGAATAGGTAAACTGAAGAGTCTCCAATAATAAATTTCATAGGAGAAAATGAAGACAAAAATGCTTGATTCTGGGAGAATGGTACAAAACCAGAGAGGAGGGATGATCTTAAACAGAGCAAATGCCTTTCATCCATATAGTTCTCCAGCTCAGAGTCATGGAGTCACACTTAAGTCCTAAGATAAGGTGACTCCAAGAAAGAGTCAAAAGAGAAACCTCCACGGGTATAGACTGTGTCAGTCAGCATTGGCTGTGTAATAGCAGCCACTCCAGGCATTAAGGTGGTGATGGTGTAGCTCACAACTCTGGAGTCCTCCAAAGCAGACACTTTCACTTTATTTATTTATTTAGTTAATTTATTTTTTATTGGGTATAGTTGTTTTACAATGTTGTGTTAGTTTCTACTGCGCAGCGAAGTGGAGTTCCCTGTGCTATACAGCATGTTCTCATTAGTTATCTATTTCATACGTATTAGTGTATATATGTCAATCCCAGTCTCCCAATTCATCCCATCCCCGCTTTCCCCCCTTGGTGTCCATACGTTTGTTCTCTACGTCTGAGACACTTTCACTTTAGTGAGCTTGAGCAGGACAGAGGAAAAGGGCAGACATCCATAACAAATACAAGCCTTAGTTCCTGTAGCCCCTTAAGACTCCCAGAATTCTTTGAGAGTTATTTTGAGGGAACCAGAGTTTTGGCAGAGTTGATGGAGAACAAAATCAACAACTCCTGTTTATAACATATGTGACCCTCTTTTTACCCCCCGTTGGTGTGGCCTGGGAGATATCGACTGTGTTCATATTTGCTAGCTTCTTTGTTTAGAAACTCATAAATAAAGATGATGGCTAATTCTTCCACATGCACTCTGCAGGGTCATTTATAGTTTCTCTCTGCAATTAAATTGCAGGCTCTGAAAGGAGTGGAGAATTAATGAGGCAGATGAA
Organism: Balaenoptera musculus; assembly: GCF_009873245.2. Lineage (NCBI taxonomy): Eukaryota > Metazoa > Chordata > Mammalia > Artiodactyla > Balaenopteridae > Balaenoptera > Balaenoptera musculus. Next base: position 96,215,868 of record NC_045788.1, read on the forward strand.
AATCTGATAAATTGGCCTTGTCCTCCCTTGGAGCAGGGTTATGACTATATGTCACATAAGGGTGTTATTTACTAGTATTTTTAGGAGAAGTGATTTGCTTCTTATAATAGAAGACCTTTCAGATAATTATCTATGCTTGCTTCTTATTAAAATAGCCTATAGTTGCACAAAATAGGAAAATTATGACCCCTTTTCCTGCTGTGAATTTAGGTAAAAATGAGTGAATAGAGGACAAGATTGCATGATCAACACATTCTAATGTCACTTGGAATGGTGTATTTTCTCTCCTTATTATAATAATGCAATGCCAACAGTTACATCTTCCTACTGAGGCAGTAAATGGAAGGAGAAAATGTTGTTTACAACAAAATTCTTTATATTTGCTTTTGGCTATAATTGAAAGGGAAATAGTTGTAATAGGTGGGCAGAGAGGGTTAAAATCCCTATGGTGAGAGGAATTAGTCAGCATCTCACTTTCCTCCCAAATCTATTTGCAAATATGAATTTACATAGAGATTGTGGGCCTTTTGGAAAAAGAGACTGGAACACTGACCCCCTCCCCACTTCCCCAGGTTCTCTTGACCTGGGCCATACATCATAGCCTCCTGGTGTCTAATCCACTGATCCTAGACCATTCCCAGCCAATCAAACCAGAATCTCTAGGATGGGCAGGCATCACCTTTTAAATAAAAATTTCCAGGTGATTCTAACATGCACTCAGGTTGAGAACCACTATTCTAGAATGTACAAAATTATTTGTAGACCTGGAGTGTTGACAATAGAGATCAGACTTCAGGAAAGACTGTAGGTCCCTGAGAGACAATTCACTGTGAAGGCCTGAAGACCCAGCAAGGTGGTGGCTGGTGACATTAGTGCCTGCCAGCCATCTAACCAGCTCTGTGCGTGTGTGTGCTATACCCACAGACAGAGCAGGAGGGCCCTGCATATCATAAACGTTGACACACCATGAGGCCAAAGCTTTTTTCCCAGTGTCTTAGAAGAGTTTGTTTTTTTTTTTGATACTTGGTAACCTATTGAATGAATAGAAATTATGGAAAAGGAAATAATGAGACAAACCAAGCCCTTCAAATGCATACATGCTTGCGTGTGTGTGTGTGTGTGTGTGTGACACAGAGAGAGAGAGTGAGAGTGAGAGAAGGAGAGGGAGGGAAAGAGGGAGAAATTGTGAGAGTCTTTTGAGACTCAGTTTTTCTGGGAATTCATGCTGACCATGTATAAAATAGAAGAGAGGGAAAACTCTCACTGTGGCAGTTCTGTAGCTCCAGTGGCTGTGACCCATGGTGGGGAGGATAGCAGAAAAGGGTTAATGAATTGTGGAGTCCTCTCCATGGGACTCATGGTGGCTGGGTGTGAAATCTTTGCTCAGCTAGTCTTGGTGGTAGGTTAAAGAGTTGTTTCATCAGGATCTAGTGGCCATTCCCCTTTGGATTCTGGGATAATTTAGGGGAGGCAATGACTTCTTGGCTTGGAGAATCCCTAAGATTTTTTTGATCACGTGGATTCCACTATTCCATGGGAGGCAGACAATGTCCTGGCCCAAGTCTGACTCAGAGAGGGGAACTTCCATGAAGACTTTGTCTTGATAATGTAACTTCCCAGTTCCACCCACTTAGTCCCATTATAACTCATATTGTATTAACAAGAGAGGCCAGAGGAGGAAGTGTCTTGTGTGTACCTTGTCCTAACAGCATCTTTGACAGTTGGTCCATAACTGCATTCAAGGTTCTTCCCTGCAGCCAGTTAGCTTTCCTACATTTTGCAAGGAGTTGGGTCATGGGTTCTTACCTGAGACTCCTGAAAATAGGTACATAAGAAGATATGATGATAACAGAGTTTATCTAAAGCCATTGGCTGGGGACAAAGAAGGAAGAAAAGAAAGATAATTTGCAAATATCCATTCAAAGCCATTCCACTCTGAGAAAATGTTTCCTTCATGCTTGCATCACAAAGGAAGATTGGAAGATTTTTCTTGAGGTCTGTTTCATTCATTTTATTTTACTATTAGTCTTCTCTTTGATTAATATCAAGCTCAGCAACCTCAGACCTCTGCAACCTAAATGCATCAAAGATCTTCGATATCACTATTACTATAATGCTGTAGGAATTATAGCTTTGCTGTGGTAACCTTTCATAGATCCCCTTTTTATTTCACAAAACAACGACAAAGTGACAGTAATAGCTTTTTGGGTGGAATTTTAGCCCTGAGCAGCACAACAGGGGAATGACCTGGGATCTCATTCATTCCATTCTAACTGGGTTATAGCAGTTCAGCCTGTGAGATGTAGAATCTGGGGAGGAGTCTGCAGCAAGGTCACTGAGATTTGGTTTTTAATATCGGTGGTGCTACAGCTGTGAGGCCCATTACCTTGGTTTATCTGATGCCATGCAGTAATTAAATATGTCTTCGTGCTTGCTAAGTTTAAGGTTACATAAGTGCAGCATAAGAATCTGCATTCATGGAACTTTCAATTTGTTTAGGGAAACAAGACATAGAACCTTAAGTAGTATGAGAAGAGTGTATATAATATATATTGCGATGAACAGTTAAGAGCATAAGTGGGTAGGAAGAGCTGGAGAAAATTGCTTGGAATAAGTAGGACTGAGAGAGGTCCCGAAGGCTAGGCAGGATAAGTGGAAAGGTGAAAGGTATGACATTTGGGGTGACGGACTAGTTAAGCAAAGGTGTGGAGGTGGGAAACAGGTTGATGTATTTCAGGAACAATGAGGAGACTATTAGCTACAGTATTCTTCTCTAGGGCTGCTGTAACAAAGTACTACAAACTTGGTGGTTTAAAACTCTAGAAATGTATTCTCTTACAGAGGCTAGAAGTTTAAAATCAAGGTGTTACACAGCCTCACAAGAGCTGAGGCTTAGCCTGCAGCTTCACATGGAGCCCTTAATATTTAGATTCATTTAATGTTTCAGCATTTTTCCTGGGAATAACTAGAAATAACAAAATTTTTTGAGAACTAGTGTTTTCTTGGAAGTACCACCAAAACCTAAGTGCATCTTTCTCAAAATTAAATTTCATATTATTGCAACAATGGAGCAATACAAAGGATACTTTTTTTAAAAATTAATTAATTTATTTGTTTTTTGGCTGTGTTGGGTCTTCGTTTCTGTGCGAGGGCTTTCTCTAGTCACGGCAAGCGGGGGCCACTCTTCATCGCAGTGCGCGGGCCTCTCACTATCGCGGCCTCTCCTTGTGGAGCACAGGCTCCAGACGCGCAGGCTCAGTAGTTGTGGCACACGGGCTTAGTTGCTCCGCGGCATGTGGGATCTTCCCAGACCAGGGCTGGAACCCGTGTCCCCTGCATTGGCAGGCAGATTCTCAACCACTGCGCCACCAGGGAAGCCCAAGGATACTTTTTATTATGAAAAATATTTGTCCATAAATTGTGCCATCTTGGTGTTTAATATCATCATTAAAGAGCAGAGAGGTTTTGCACAAAAAAGGAAACCATCAACAAAATGAAAAGGCAACTTACCAAATGAGAGAAGATATTTGAAAATCATATACCTGATAAGGGGTTAATATCCAAAATATATAAAGAACTCATACAACTCAATAGCAAAAAAACAATCTGATCAAAAAATGGGCAGAGGATGTGAATGCACATTTTTCCAAAGAAGACATACAAAGGGACAACAGGTACATGAAAAAGTGCTTGACATCACTCATCATCAGGGAAATGCAAGTCAAAACCACAATGAGATATCACCTCACACCTGTCAGAATGGCTATTATCAAAAAGACAACAAATAACAAGTATTGGTGAGAACATGAATAAAAGGGAATCCTTGTGCACTGTTGGTAGGAATGTAAATTGGAGCAGCCAATATGGAAAATAATATGGAGGTTCCTCAAAAAATTAAAAATGGAACTACAGTATGATCCAGCAATTTCACTTCTGGGTATTTATCTGATGAAAATGAAACACTAGCTTGAAAAGATATATGTGCACCCTTGTGTTCATTGTAGCATTATTTATAATAGCCAAGACATGGAAACAACTGTGTCCATCAATGGATGAATGGATAAAGAAAATGTGATTTATATATTATTCAGCCATAAATAGGAATGAAATCTTGCCATTTGTGACAACACAAATGAACCTTAAGGGCATTATGCTAAGTGAAATAAGTCAGACAGAGGAAAGCAAATACCATATAATTTCACTTATATGTAGAATCTAAAAAAAATCTATAACTGAACTCATAGATACAGAGAATGGATTGGTGGGTGGAAGAAGCAAGGTGGTGGAGGGTGGGTGAAATGAATGAAGATGGTCAAAAGGCACAAACTTCCAGTTATAAAATAAGTCCTGGCAATGTATAGCATGGTGACTATAGTTAATAATACTATACTGTACATTTGAAAATTGCTGAGAGTAGATTTTAAGTTCTCATCACAAGAAAACAACTTTTTGTAACTATGTGTGGTGATAGATATTAATTAGACATTGTGGTGATCATTTAGCAATATATACAAATACTGAATCATGTGTACACCTGAAACTAATATAATGTTATATGTCTGTTATAACTCGAAAAAAGAAGGAAATGAATAGCTAAAAGTACACTGGAGAAGTATTTTAGCAGGAGCGACTACAGTAGTGGTTCATGGTTACTTCTGCCCATTTCCTTTCTTGAGGTAAGGAGAATTTATAAGCTGTTAACTTTGTATGCTCTGCATAAACTGTTAAAATTTTCAGGTGTGAATTTAGCTTATTTTTTTACCTACCAAAGATTCCAAAGAGAGTGGAGAGATTAACCAGAAAAGTTTATGTCAAAAGCAACTTTTATTAAAATGTCATTAGCAGTAGTTCAGTATATAAAGTTAATAACTTCTTTAATAAAGCTATTCATCATTTATAGATCCCCCACATATTTACCTGAATAAACAACTCTGTTTTCCCTTCAGTTTCACTTAGTGTTAGGGGCAAGCATAGATTTTTTTCCTCTGGCTTATGTTTATAAAATAACTCCTTTCAATCTGCTTTATGTGCATTTACACATATGAAAAGAAGTAAAAATATATTACAGAGCCTTTATTCTTATATATTAACTATGTGAAATTTAATTTTCTACCCATCAAAATATTTTCCCCTTTAATTAATTATCAATTAAACTCTCTTGTTCTTCTTGTACTATACACCTGAATTACCTTCCTACCTGCTATAAAATTCTATGAAACTTTTCATTAGGTGTTAGGAAAACATTATTCTGGATCCAGACCTCCAAAAACTTTTTAAAAAAGCAATTTATCATCAAAATTTAAAAAAAAAAAACACTTTTGTGCTTCAAAGGACACTATCAAGAAGATAAAAAGACAATCCAAAAAGGGAAAAAATATTTGCAAATCATATATCTGATAAGGGACTTGTATCTAAAATATAAAGAGCTCTTATACTCAATATAAAAAGGCAAATAATCCAATTAAAAATGGATGACGAGTTCAAATAGACATTTCTCTGAAGAAGATATACAAATGACCAATAAGCACAAGAAAAGGTGATCAACATCATTAGACATTAGGGAAATACAAATCAAAAATCACAAGATACCACTTCCCACCCACTAGGATGGATGGTTATAATAAAAAAGACAGACAGTAAGTGTTGGTGAGGATTTGGAGAAATTGCACCCTTGTATATTGCTTATGGGATTGTAAAATGGTGCAGCCATTTGGGAAATCGGATTGGCAGTTCCTTGAGTGGTTAAACGTGGAGTTGCCATATGAACTAGCAATTCCTCTCCTAGGTATATACTCAAGAGAACTGAAACATGTGGCCACAAAAAACTTGTACACAAATGTTCATAACAGCATTATTCATAATAGTCAAAAAGTGGAAATAACCCAAATGCTTGTCAACTAATGAATGAATCAATGAAATATAGTATTGTTTGTACAATGGTATATTATTGGGTCATGTTATGGACTGAATGTTTCTGTCTCCCCTACTCCCCCCACCGCAACTCAAATATTTAAGCCATTACCCCCAATGTGATGATATGAAGAGAGGAGGTCTTTGGAAGGTAATTAGGTTTACTTGGGCTCATGAGAGTGGAGCCCACATAATAGGATTGGTATCCTTATGAGGAAAGGAAAAGACATTAAAGCATCTTCTCTCTGCCATGTGAGGATCCAGTGAGAAGTTGGCCATCTGCAAGTCAGCAAGAGGGCCCTCACCAAGAACCAAATCTCCAATCTGCTAGCCCCTTTTTCGTGGACTTCACAGGCTTCAGAACGATGAGAAATAAATGTTGTTTAAGTCACCCAGTCTATGGTATTTTGTTATAGCTGCCTGAAATGACTAAGGTCATGAAAAGGGATGAAGTTCTGATACATGCTACACGTGGATAAACCTTGTTAAGTGAGAGAAGCCAGACACAAAGCCCACCAAAAAAATAAAATAAAGTAAAAAAGAGAGAGAAAAGAAAAAAAGAACAAAGAGGGAACAAAGGGAAAGAGGGAACAAAGAGGGAACAAAGAGGTGCATTAGAACCACCCCAAAATCAGCTGATAGAGATTTAATTGGCATTGCCAGTGATTTCTGTCGTAGGAGAGGAGTTAGAAGAGCAGTCAAAGTAGACAACTGTTTGCACCTGCAACACCACTTTGTGTCTGCCTCTCACAGGTTGGGTCAGTGGCATGTGCTTAGACATGTGAACCAGGAAGAAATTTCAATAAACAGAGGCTGAAACTGGTGTGGTAATACCTGAATGTTGTGAACATTGCTTTTTTTTTTAGAAAAAAGTGATCCAACAGGCTGTTTTTATTTTGAAAAGAAAATTTTTTTTTTTTTATCAAGAAAAAGAGTCCAAGGAATTAAACTTAATCCAATAGACAGTTGGCCCTTGAACAATGTGGGGTTAGGGGCGTGGACCCTCCACTCAGTGAAAAATGCATGTACAAGTTATAGTCAGTCCTTCATAGTTCCTCCGTATATGTGGTTCCTCCATATACGTGGTTGCACATCTATGGATTAAATCAACCACAGATTGTGTAGAACTGTAGTATTTACTATTGAAAAAAAATCCACATATAAGTGGACCTGCGCAGTTCAAACCCTTGTTGTTCAAGGGTCAACTGTACTAGCTTCTTAGTTCTAAAACACTTGCAACAAAAACCAATTTTCTTTTAGTGTGGAGGGTAGCATTTCCTAATTACTGGAATTCCTTGACCCATGAATGAGTAAGGGCAAGTGTCATGAGGCCTCTTAAAGTTAAAAAAAAATTTTTAAGTCTTTTATTGTGGTAACATATAGCATGAAATTTACCATTTTAGCCATTTTTAAGTGTACAGATCAGTGGCATTAAATACATTCACATTGTTGTGTATGAAGCTACTTTTGAGATGTACTTTTTACTTGGTCATTTTTTTCTTTCAAAATATAAGAGTGACACTCAAAGTCTCTGCACATCCAGTTAAGTGAGGTCAGTATCCTTGTAGAGAGAACTCTGACACCAATAAGATAATGCTGAATTACTTCATTTACTACTTGTTAGGTAGGTAAATTCTAGATTAGCAAATTCTGGATGAAAAAAGATTTCAGGTTCCAAAGATCTGTCGTAACCAACGTCAATGGAAAATTCTTTCTTTGAAATTGCCTTGATTCTAGTATACTGTTTTATCTACTTGGCCCCTCTGTGTCATACTTGTTAAATTCTTTTAGTAAATCTGGGCAGACATAACTGTAGCACTCCTTTACTTCCATAGCTGTTTCCAGGGATTGCCCTAGAGGAATTCCTACTTCTTGGCCTCTCAGCAGTTGCTGAATGAAATACAGTACAGCTCACCTTGTGACTGGAATGTGCTTACCTCAGCTGCCAATCACATGTCCTGTAACCACAGAAAGGACAGGAGTGACAGCACCTTAATACCAGTCACTATCAGTTTTCCTACATGTCTTGTTGCTCAGGATGCTGTTAATGCAAGCACAGCCCGCATGGCTATGTACAAGCCTGGAATATTGAAGTACTCAAACCATATTTCAGTAGTATATTCTATTTTCAGGAGCATTTAGTGGAGATTTAATCAAAAGAAAGTAATGACATTCAGGTTGTGCTTTAAGTATTGAGAGAACATTTGCTCTATAAACCTTTCCATTAGGTGACAGCCTTAAACTATACCATGATGGACCGGCCACTTCATGGTACCTGTGGCTTTTTCTATTACTTCATTCTTTTTCACCTCTAATTTTGTTTATTTGGCCTCTCTTTTTTTCTTAGTGAGTCTGGCTGAAGGTTTATCAATTTTGTTTATATTTTCAAAAAAAACCAGCTCTTAGGTTCATTGATCTTTTCTATTGTGTTTTTTTTTTTTTTTTGGTCTCTATTTATTTCTGCTCAGATCTTTATTATTTCCTTCCTTCTGTAAACTTTGGGCTTTTTCTAAGTCTATTAGATGGAAAGTTAGGTTGTTTATTTGAGATTTATCCTGTTTCTTGTGGTAGGCCTGTATCACTATAAGCTTTCCTCCTAGAACTGCTTTTGCTGTGTCCTATAGATTTTAGAACTTTGCATTTCTATTTTCATTCATCTCAAGGTATTTTTTGATTTCGTCTTTCATTTCTTTGTCAATTCACTCTTTTCTTAGTAAGATGTTAGTCTCTACATGTCTGTGTTATTTCCATTTTTCTTCCTGTAATTGATTTCTAGTTTCATACTGTTGTGGTTGGAAAAGTTGTTTAATGTAAATAATTTAAATTTTCTAAATTTATTGAGACTTGTTTTGTGGCCTAACATGTTATTTATCCTGGAGAAAATTCCATGTGCACTTGAAAGGAATGTGTATTCTGCTGGGGTTTTTTGTTTGTTTATTTGATAGAATGTTCTACAGATATCTATTAAGACCATCTGGTGTAATGTGTCATTTAAGGCCACTGTTTCCTTATTAATATTCTGTTTGGTTGATCTGTCCACTGATGTAAGTGGTATATTCAAGTATCCTACTATTATTGTATTACTGTCAATTTCTCCCTTTATGTCTGTTAATATTTACTTTATATATTTAGTTGCTCCTATATTAAATGCACATATATTTATGAATGCTATATACTCTTCTTGGATTGACCCCTTTATCATTATATAATGGTCATCTTTGTCTTTTGTTACAGACTTTATTTTAAAATCCGTTTTTTCTGATATGAGTATTGCTATCCCAGCTTTCTTTTCATTTTCATTTGCATGGGTTATTTTTTTCTATTCCTTTACTTTCAGTCTTCTGTTCTTCCTTGATGAGTTAGTGTCTTAATTCCTTCTTCTTCCCAGTAAAAGCCAATTCTCATAGCCTTCATTCATACTAAGTGTAAATAATGTCAAATACATTATGGTATTATTCTTCCAAGGGTATTTACATTTTCTAAATTGAAGGTATAATGGCTTAGTATGGCATTTGAATAATTATTTTCACAATGAGAAAAGATTCTTTTTCAAAAATAGATTGTTTTGTTTTGAAATTCTTATTGACATTTAAAAATTTGAGAAATATTATGCAGTGGTTTGACATACATTAGAACTCTGGAGAGAGAATAAAACTGTTAGCAGAAAAGAGAAGCTATCTATGGGCTTACACAGGATAGTATCTCACTTTCTTCTTTCCTCTTCTTTTTTGAAGAAGTGGCAAAGAATGCTTGCATCCCTTTTCACCTTGGCTCTGAAGGACATGTTTTATGTGTTGGCAAGTCTTACCCTTGCACATAATGAATTATACTAATAGTAACCAGAATCTCATAGCATTATTAGTGTTTGATTTGATTCTGGGGAGAATTAACCAGGTACCACTCCACAATCAAACAGCAAGCAATGGCATTTAAAGTAGTTGCCTGTCTGTAGGCAAGGTTGGCCATAAATTCCAAATATTTCATAGACCACCCACCCAGATAACTCTGGTGGGACACACACATACACAGGGAACCACCACTAAGAGACAAGCACTCAGGATTAGGCAGGTCATGGTCACCAGCCACTGGCAGGCTTTGGCAAAAGCATCAGTTGTCATTTTCTACTATGGGGGTTTGCTTTGTGTCCAGAGCCCATATCAAACACATTGCTGCAACTAAGCAGATTGTCAGCCACAGTAAGTTTCATGGAAATGTTTTCCTGCACTTCTTTGATGCATATAAATAAAGTGAAAATCCTGCTTTTCTTTCTTCAGAAACTGAAATGTAAAGATTATAAGGGACAGGTATGATCACAACATAGCAGTTCTTGAAAACATATTCTATAGCTTAAACCATATCGTTTTCTTCCCATGAGTGAATTGTCTAGCAGTATAAGTTTCTGAAAAGCCTGTATAATCAGAATTCCAGAAATACCTGAACCCAGATGAATCCTACTACAAAGCATGTTGGGACTACATATCGTAGTCCCCTTGACAGGGGCACATATATAATTGATGTTGAAGTTTGGTCTTAGGTTGTTTGTCTTCTTATTTATTTCCCCTGTTATTTCTTGGTGAGAGGGAGGATCTTAACTCTTTCTTCTTCCCAGTTAAAGCCAATTCTCCTTCTGTTATTTTTAGTTTGAAGTTGTGATATTTACTCCCTATTTTCCTTTCAAATGGGAAAATTGGTGAAAATACTTTGTAAACTATGATGTGCCATTCATTTTTTAAACTATCATGATTTATAGGGTTTTTAAAATTGCATTTGGCACTATTTACAGAAAGGATTTTTTTAGTGGTTATGGATTATGTTTCTGGTAGTATCTCACCCAGAAGATGTCTCTTGTCCAGGGCATATGTCTATAAGAAGCAAATTATTCCTTCTGCTTGCATTGCTACATGCTTTGAAGGGAGGGCTCTACAGCTACCAGCAGAAGCCAGAGCTAAATCTGTGATTCAAATAATGCCAACAGCACTTCTGCTTAGATAATTATATGAAGCCAGATGGGATTAATTAGGAACACTGTATAGTCACAACCGAGGCACCAGCTTTGGTTCCATTCCTGTGGCTCCCTGGTGCCACTATTAATCTCAGAATTTTAGGTAGTGATGGTAGAGTCCAGACTCACCACCACCATCAGGGAACTTTGAGGAGAGTTTTAAGACACTTTGAGGAGAGTTTTAAGGGCCTAGGCTTCTCCCTGCTACTGCTGTTTTGCCCACATTTGCAAAAGATTTGGTTCAGTAGGAGGAACAGAGCAGAGAGAAGCCCTGTACTGAGGGCAAGTGATGGTGAAAGGGCCAAGTTTTCTGCATGGTGGTCAGGCTGGGGTGGCAGCTGCTGCTGCCACCAGTTTTATCCAGGTTTTCCTCCCAGATCTGTGGGAGACCTAGTCCTCTGACCCAGCCTCATGTCTCGAGAGGTGGGACCTGGACGGAATGGGCTGAGGCCAAACCAAGAATTTTGGGCAAGGAGAAATTTATGTTCCTGTTAAAGGCAAGGTTGACCTGGGATGCAAAGAAATGTCTGAATCCTGCAGTCCAAGCAGGGAGGTGGAGAACAAAAACTCTGATGTGAAAGGTTAACAACAGAGAATGGGAAAGATGGAATAAACTATGCAGACCCTGGAAAACCCTTCTGAGGCAACAAAGCATCCATTCCTTCAATGCCTTTTGGCCTGAAATGTGATTGATGTGAAAGCAATGTTCCTTTTACTTTAGGTTTTCATTGCCTGTAGCTCCTTACCTCTGAATCGTTGGATCTGAGACCTTGTTGAGCTATGTAAGGACTTAGAAGCCCAGTCTTTTCCTTCTCACCCTCACCAGGTGATATTTGATGCACTTGTCTGGCGAGTGTTCCTAATGTAGAGGTCTAGACATCAAGCTTTAGGAGTAGAAACTCCCATGAAAATATCATAGCAGGTTTGTACATTAAATGATTATTTCTAAAGACAAATATGCACATACTAGTTCATGTGTGCAATCAGAATAAATTTGTTAATGATGAGGAAGAAGTTAATGTAACTGAACTGTGACCCAGTTTGCCCCTGACTACCAGGGGACGCTCCACCTAGGATGAGGGGGAAGAAGGCAGGTAACCCAATCCTAGGCAATGTGATTCTGGACCTTTAGGTAATTAGGCTAATGATCTATGCTAGCAGGAGTGCTCTTAGTAAGATGTCCTTGAAAACTGACATGAAAGCTAGGGTCTAAAGCAGAGATGTATCATAAATAAAATGTTCCCTTACTCTGTGAGATAACCCCATATATCCTCCGTTGGAGAGCTCATCTATCATTTTGGACCAGAGAGTGAGTGCTCATCATAAGAAGGGGAGCCACCTCAATATCCCCAAATCCTCTCTGCTTTGTCTGAGCCCATGGATTACCTGACTCTTTTACAGCATTATGAAAACTTGATACTGGGTAAGATCTTGATTTGTGTGAGTCTAATCCTTTGTATTAGCACAGGCACTAATCAAATAGAGCAAAGAAAACAAAGAAAATGGTACCAAGTACATGTGCCTGTCTTCTAAGATCCACTTTCTATACTTAGCTCTTGTTAAAAATTTTAATTTATGGGGAAGAATAAAAAATTAAATAAAAGAGAAAAAATTTAAATCAGGTTCTTTAAGTATTCAATGGATTAATTTTTTTCTATTTTTTTTATTGTGGTAAAATACATATAACTTAAAACTTACCATTTTAAATTTTAAGTGTACAATCCAGTGGCATTAAAAACATTCACACTGTTGTGCAACCATCATCACTATCCATTTCCAGAACTTTTTTGTCATCCCTGACAGAAACTCTATAGCCATTAAATAATAACTCCCCAGCCCTAGCACCTGGTATCTTCTATTCTTCTTACTGTCTTCATGAATTTACCTACTTCAGGCACCTCATGTAAGTGGAATCATATAATACTTGTCCTTTTGTGTCCAGCTTATTTCACTTAGCATAATGTTTGCAAGATTCATCCATATTGTAATATGTATCAAGATTTCATTCCTTTCTAAAGGTCAATAATATTCCATTTTACATGTATACCACACTTTGTTTATCCATTAATCTGTTGATGGACATTTGGGTTGTTTCCTCATTTTGGCTAGTGTGAATAATGCTGCTATAAACATTAGTGTATAAGTATCTGTTTGAGTCCTTGTTTTCAGTTCTTTTGGGTATATACCCAGAAGTGGAATTGCTGGATCATATGGTAATTCTCTATTTCACTTTTGAGGAACTGCCATACTGTTTTCCACAGTGGCTATGCCATTTTACATCCCCACCAACAATGCAACAAGGATTCCAATTTCCCCACATCCTTGCCAACACTTGTTATTTTCTAGTATTTTTTTATGATTTCTACCTAATGGATGTCTTACCTATCTTTTAGCCAAATCTCATTATTAAATAACAATAAATTTAATAATATTTTACTGCTTACTAGCTTGTTCCTACAAGCAGCTAGTTGCAACTTTCTGGCCAGTCTTGCCTCTGGAACAACCTTGCCCCTGAAACAAAACTGCCGAGACTGAACTGCTTAGCTGTCTCTTTGGGGGATCTTTGCTGATGTCATTTCCCTCTTGTCACCTCCAGCCAACCTCTTTGGGAAACTGATGGGTGAATAATAGAGAAGCTTGTTGGACAACTTGGAATAACTAGCATTACTTCATTCAACAAAAAGAGTTTAGGAATAATAAGTTTGCATCAACTTTCTTTACAGGATCTTTCTATAGTGTGTCATCTTACTCAGCTTTGACTATTCATGCAGGTGAAGAGGGATTTGACATATCTGGCCTGATCCATTGCTCTGTTCATTATTCTCTTCTTCTTGGTATGGTTTACCTTCTAGAAACTTAAAAGGTATATTTGTGTAAGGAAGGTGATTTTTATTTCCTAACGTAATGATTATTGATATTTCAAATACAATATTCAGTAAATATCATTGAGGAATTTATATTACTGATTGCTTAAGCCATCATTGCCTTAAAAGTGCATGCACATTCTGAATGTCAGAGATTGGTTTTTTCATTATTGTTGTTAGTAAAAGCAGTATCTGTTCACTTTAGGTCTTTAGGGCCTGTCTGCTTCTGTTACTGCTGAAGCCCAAACATTCAAACTGCAGTTGGCACTACAGAGATGGGAAGCCAGGCTGGGGCCTGTTCTGCCTCCTGGTTGTTGATAAAGCTGTCAGCCAGGTTGCGGGGGCAGAATTCTGGCAAGACTAGTGTTCAGAATATCTTAAGCTTAGCCAACTGGCAATGGATGTCGTCCAGGAGATGAATATGACACCCTAATTCCCTGCTCCATAAAAATACACACATCCATCATAATATTTCATTTTGATTTTTCTGTGATACACTGTGGGCTGCAGAAATCTCTAAATAGGATCAATTAGGAGAAGCTGAATGCAATGTGACATTTTTAACATTTTTTTGTTTGTTTTATGTTTTTTGAATTATTGAATTTTGTTTCATTTATTTTTTTATACAGCAGGTTCTTATTAGTCATCCATTTTATACACACCAGTGTATATCTGTCAATCCCAGTCTCCCAATTCATCACACCACCACCCCCACCCGCTTTCCCCCCTTGGTGTTCATACGTTTGTTCTCTACATCTATGTCTCAACTTCTGCCCTGCAAACCGGTTCATCTGTACCATTTTTCTAGGTTCCACATATATGCGTTAATATACAATATTTGTTTTTCTCTTTCTGACTTACTTCACTCTGTATGACAGACTCTAGGTCCACCCACGTCTTTAAAAATGACCCAATTTCGTTTCTTTTTTGACTAATACTCCACTGTATATATGTACCACATCTTCTTTATCCATTCATCTGTCAGTGGGCATTTAGGTTGCTTCCATGTCCTGGCTATTGTAAATAGTGCTGCAATGAACATTGGGGTGCATGTATCTTTGTGAATTACAAAGGTTTTCTCTGCATGGGATTGCTGGGTCATATGGTAATTCTATTTTTAGTTTTTTAAGGAACCTCCATACTGTTCTCCATAGTGGCTGTATCAGTTTACGTTCCCACCAACAGTGCAAGAGGGTTCCCTTTTCCCCACACCCTCTCCAGCATTTATTGTTTGTAGATTTTCTGATGATGCCCATTCTGACTGGTGTAAGGCGATACCTCATTGTAGTTTTGATTTGCATTTCTCTAATAATTAGTGATGCTGAGCAGTTTTTCATGTGCTTCTTGGCCATCTGTATGTCTTCTTTGGAGAAATATCTATTTAGGTCTTCTGCCCATTTTTGGATTGGGTTGTTTGTTTTTTTGATATTGAGCTGCATGAGCTGTTTATATATTTTGGAGATTAATCCTTTGTCCATTGATTCGTTTGCAAATATTTTCTCCCATTCTGAGGGTAGTCTTTTCATCTTGTTTGTAGTTTCCTTTGCTGTGCAAAACCTTTAAGTTTCATTAGGTCCATTTGTTTATTTTTGTTTTTATTTCCATTACTCTAGGAGGTGGATCAAAAAAGATCTTGCTGTGATTTATGTCAAAGAGTGTTCTTCCTATGTTTTCCTCTAAGAAGTGTCCAGTCTTACATTTAGGTCTGTAATTGATTTTGAGTCTATTTTGGTTATGGTGGTTAGGGATTGTTCTAATTTCATTCTTTTACATGTAGCTGTCCAGTTTTCCCAGCACGACTTATTGAAGAGACTGTTTTTTTCTCCACTGTATATCCTTGCCCCCTTTGTCATAGATTAGTTGACCGTAGGTGCGTGGGTTTATCTCTGGGCTTCTATCTTGTTCCACTGATCAATATTTCTGTTTTTGTGGCCAGTACCATATTGTCTTGATTACTGTAGCTTTTTAGTATAGTCTGAAGTCAGGGAGTCTGATTCCTCCAGCTCCGTTTTTTTCCCTAAATACTGCTTTGGCTACTTGGGTCTTTTGTGTTTCCATACAAATTGTGTAATTGTTTGTTCTAGTTCTGTGAAAAATGCCAGTGGTAGTTTGATAGGGATTGCATTGAATCTGTAGATTGCTTTAGGTAGTATAGTCATTTTCACAAAATTGATTCTTCCAATCCAAGAACATGGTATATCTCTCCATCTGTTGGTATCATGTTTAATTTCTTTCATCAGTGTCTTATAGTTTTCTGCATACAGGTCTTTTGTCTCCCTAGGTAGGTTTATTCCTAGGTATTTTATTCTTTTTGCTGCAATGGTAAATGGGAGTGTTTCATTAATTTCTCTTTCAGATTTTTCATCATTACTCTACAGGAATGCAAGAGATTTCTGTGCATTAATTTTGTATCCTGCAACTTTACCAAATTCATTGATTAGCTCTAGTAGTTTTCTGGTGGCATCTTTAGGATTCTCTATGTGTAGTATCATGTTATCTGCAAACAGTGACAGATTTACTTCTTCTTTTCCAATTTGTATTCCTTTTATTTCTTTTTCTTCTCTGATTGCCATGGCTAGGACTTCCAAAACTATTTTGAATAATAGTGGTGAGAGTGGACATCCTTGTCTTGTTCCTGATCTTAGAGGAAATTCTTTCAGTTTTTCACCTTTGAGAATGATGTTTGCTGTGGGTTTGTCATATATGGCCTTTATTATGTTGAGGTAGGTTCCCTCTATGCCCATTTTTTAGAGAGTTTTTATCATAAATGGGTGTTGAATTTTGTCAAAAGCTTTTTCTGCATCTATTGAGATGATCATATGGTTTTTATTCTTCAATTTGTTAATATGGTGTATCACATTGATTGATTTGCATATATTGAAGAATCCTTGCATCCCTGGGATAAATCCCACTTGATCATGGTGTATGATCCTTTTAATGTGTTGTTGGATTCTGTTTGCTAGTATTTTGTTGAGGATTTTTGCTTCTATATTCATGAGTGATATTGGTCTGTAATTTTCTTTTTTTGTAGTATCTTTGTCTGGTTTTGGTTATCAGGGTGATGGTGGCCTCATAGAATGAGTTTGGAGTGTTCCTTCCTCTAACAGTTTTTTGGAAGAGTTTGAGAAGGATGGGTGTTAGCTCTTCTCTAATGTTTGATAGAATTCACCTGTGAAGCATCTGGTCCTGGAACTTTTGTTTGTTGAAAGATTTTTAATCACAGTTTCAATATCATTGCTTGTGGATGGTCTGTTCATATTTTCTGTTTCTCCTGTTCAGTCTTGGAAGGTTATACCTTTTTAAGAATTTGTCCATTTCTTCCAGGTTGTCCATTTTATTGGCATAAAGTTGCTTGTAGTAGTCTCTTAGGATGCTTTATATTTCTGCAGTGTCTGTTGTAACTTCTCCTTCTTCATTTCTGATTTTATTGATTTGAGTCCTCTCCCTCTTTTTCTTGATGAGTCTGGCTAATGGCTTATCAATTTTGTTTATCTTCTCAAAGAACCAGCTTTTAGTTTTATTGATCTTTGCTATTGTTTTCTTTGTTTCTATTTCATTTATTTCTGCTCTGATCTTTATGATTTCTTTCCTTCTGCTAACTTTGGGTTTTGTTTGTTCTTCTCTCTCTAGTTTCTTTAGGTGTAAGGTTAGATTGTTTACTTGAGATTTTTCTTGTTTCTCTAGGTAGGCTTGTATAGCTATAAACTTCCCTCTTAGAACTGCTTTTGCTGCATCCCATAGGTTTTGGGTTGTCGTGTTTTCATTGTCATTTGTCTCTAGGTATTTTTTGATTTCTTCTTTGATTTTTTCAGTGATCTCTTGGTTATTTAGTAACGTATTGTTTAGCCTCCATGTGTTTGTCTCTTTTACGTTTTTTTCCCTGTAATTCATTTCTAATCTCATAGCATTGTGGTCAGAAAAGATGCTTGATATTATTTCAATTTTCCTAAATTTACTTAGGCTTGATTTGTGACCCAAGATATGACTTATCCTGAAGAATGTTCCGTGCGTACTTGAGAAGAAAGTGTAATCTGCTGTTTTTGGATAGAATGTCGTATAAATATCAGTTAAATCTATCTGGTCTATTGTGTCATTTAAAGCTTGTGTTTCCTTATTAATTTTCTGTTTGGATGATCTGTCCATTGGTGCAAGTGAGGTGGTAAAGTCCCCCACTGTTATTGTGTTACTGTCTATTTCCTCTTTTGTAGCTGTTAGCAGTTGCCTTATGTATTGAGGTGCTCCTATTTTGTGTGCATATATAATTGTTATATCTTCTTCTTGGATTGATCCCTTGATCATTATGTAGTGTCCTTCCTTGTCTCTTGTAACAATGTTTATTTTAAAGTCTATTTTATCTGATATGAGTCTTGCTACTCCAGCTTTCTTTTGATTTCCATTTGCATGGAATATCTTTTTCCATCCCCTCACTTTCAGTCTGTATGTGTCCCTAGGTCTGAAGTGGGTCTCTTGTAGACAGCATATATATGGGTCTTGTTTTTGTATCCATTCAGCAAGCCTGTGTCTTTTGGTTGGAGCATTTAATCCATTCACATTTAAGGTAACTATCCATATGTATGTTCCTATTATCATTTTCTTAATTGTTTTGGGTTTGTTTTTGTAGGTCCTTTTCTCCTCTTGTGTTTCCCACTTAGAGAAGTTCCTTTAGCATTTGTTGTAGAGCTGGTTTGGTGGTGCTGAATTCTCTCAGCTTTTGCTTTTCTGTAAAGCTTTTGATTTCTCCATCGAATCTGAATGAGATCCTTGCTGGGTAGAGTAATCTTGGTTGTAGTTTCTTCCCTTTCATCACTTTAAATATGTCCTGCCACTCCCTTCTGGCTTGTAGAGTTTCTGCTGAGAAATCAGCTGTTAACCTTATGGGAGTTCCCTTGCATGTTATTTGTCATTTTTCCCTTGCTGCTTTCAATAATTTTTCTTTGTCTTTAATTTTGCCAATTTGATTACTATGTGTCTTGGCATTTTTCTCCTTGGGTTTATCCTGTATGAAACTCTCTGTGCTTCCTGGACTTGGGTGGCTATTTCCTTTCCCATGTTAGGGAAGCTTTCAACTATAATCTCTTCAAGTATTTTCTCGGGTCCTTTCTCTCTCTCTTCTCCTTCTGGGACCCCTATAATGCGAATGTTGTTGCATTTAATGTTGTCCCAGAGGTCTCTTAGGCTGTCTTCATTTCTTTTCATTCTTTTTTCTTTAGTCTGTTCCGCAGCAGTGAATTCCACCATTCTGTCTTCCAGGTCACTTATCCGTTCTTCTGCCTCAGTTATTCTGCTATTGGTTCCTCCTAGTGTAGTTTTCATTTCAGTTATTGTATTGGTCATCTCTGGTTGTTTGTTCCTTAATTTTTCTAGATCTTTGTTAAACATTTCTTGCATCTTCTCGATCTTCGCCTCCATTCTTTTTCCGAGGTCTTGGATCACTTTCACTATCGTTATTCTGAATTCTTTTTCTGGAAGGTTGCCTATCTCCAGTTCATTTAGTTGTTTTTCTGGGGCCTTATCTTGTTCCTTCATCTGGTACATAGCCCTCTGCCTTTTCATCTTGTCTATCTTCTGTGAATGTGGTTTTTGTTCCACAGGCTGCAGGATTGTAGTTCTTCTTGCTTCTGCTGTCTGCCCTCTGGTGGATGAGGCTTTCTAAGAGGCTTGAGCAAGTTTCCTGATGGGAGTGACTGGTAGTGGGTAGAGCTGGCTGTTGCTCTGGTGGGCAGAGCTCCCATTTTCTTTTTTTTTTAGTAGAAAAACTGCTAAATGTCTTGGGCCTGTCTTTCTGGCACTTTACACGAGTAACTGGTTTTATAAAATAGATTTGATGGAATCAAATAAAAATTTAGTTCCCTCACTTGAGAAACTAGGATGTTGAGTTGAAGTAAAAGTTTCTAGAGACATTGGTGATTTTAATATACTCTAAAGTGGTTTGTCAGCTATTCAAAATGCTATTCAAAGTGTGGTCCAAGGGCCATCAGCATTACCATCACGAGGATCTTGTTCAAAAGAAAAACAAACAAACAAACTTAGGTCACTTCCCAGACCTGCAGGAAGAAGAATCTGCATTTGAACAAGATCCCTAAGTGATTTGTAAACACATTAAAATTTGAAAAGTGCTTGTTTAAAAGCGTACAGTTGACCCTTAAACAACGTGGGGAAATAGGGGTGCTGAACCTCCACACGGTTGAAAATCCCTCGTATACGCGGTTCCACTGTATCCATAGTTCCCTATTCGCTATTCAATCAACGTATCCATGGTTCCGTATTCGCTATTCAACAATGGCAGATCGTGTGGTACTGCAGGTCTTTCTATTAAAAACATCCAAGTATAAGTGGACCTGCTCAGTTCAAACCCTGTTTGTTCAAGGTCAGGAAACTGTATTTTTATTGAAATTTAGAGGAAGATTTCCTTTAAATCAAGTCAAGACTCTTTAAAATGCACAAGATGCTCCTTCTCTCCTCTTACCATGTAATTGAGTAAAAGAATACCCTAAGATGAATTTTAAAATACTGTGTCTTCATTAAGTGGCTATTAATTAAATTTTGGTAGTATCTTTTTTTTAAACATCTTTATTGGAGTATAATTGCTTTACAATGGTGTGTTATTTTCTGCTTATAACAAGGTGAATCAGCTATACATATACATATGTCCCCATATCTCCTCCCTCTTGCGTCTCCCTCCCACCCTCCCTATCCCACCCCTCTAGGTGGTCACAAAGCACCGAGCTGATCTCCCTGTGCTATGCGGCTGCTTCCCACTAGCTATCTATTTTACATATATTTGGCAGTATCTTAATTGAAATACTATTTCCAAGGCCTTCAAAATTTCTCTATAATATACTCTACGTCAGTTGTAACAGTAAAGTGAGTTTTCAGGGATATGCTCCATTTCATGTAGGTTAGGGTGGATTATAAATTGATACACCTTTCTGGAGTATAGCCTAATTTCAGCTCCTTCACAGCCTCTGGAGAGAGACTGAGGAAGGTTATGAGACACATTAATAGGTTACTGTAACATCTTTATTCTTAACTAGTTTAACAAATATGAAGATTTAATTTATTTAAAAATTTTAGGTTTATTAATTTTTAAGTTTCATTTTTAGATTTTGTTTATTTATTCACAAAATATTTATTAAGGGCTGGAGGATTTTTTCCCCTATTCTAGAAGTGTTTTAGAATTCAATACAAATACAATTTGAGTGAAATAAAAACTTAGCAAATTCATTAAGTATGGAAAAAATATATTTTACTTCTTGTCCTATTACTACTCAATACTGTGTTTTCTATAGAATTGTTGTATAAAACAATCATACATTAAAACATACATATCAAACAAGGTAGTATTTAATACACATCTTTTAAATTTGGAATGGGAATTTGCATTTCACAATATTTAGAATTTTCACCATTAGGTACATGTACATGATTCATTGCATTTAATATGAAAAGTGTTTCATTTTTATTCCACAGCTTCAATAAATAGCTCTGACATTAGAACAAATGTTTATGTCCACGTGTAAAGTCTGGCAATACTGTGGCTTGACTTTTCCAACTATTTTTCCCACTAAAAGTGTCTAAGGATGTTGAATTATTGAAATATCTTTGCTACTTCGATTTGGTAAGTGTTTCATAGTATGCTTTGCAGAGCAATTTCCACGTCTTAGGAGGAGTTTATTAGCTCATGAGGGAAAGTAAAGTTCTAACAGGTACAGAGTTGCTTTGATGTTTAACTAGAAGATCAAAAGTAAAATTGAACACCATGTTCCCTTCCTCATCTTTTTTTTTGTAATTATCATCATGTTTTAGCAAAATTAAGAAATCTCAGGTTGTTTCATGTGCTGACAGTACTGTATTGTGGCCCTAAACATGTACACACACATATGTCCTGTTCTTAGAAATAGAGAAGAGGATATGAGGTCATTTGTGATGAACATTCTGGTCCCAGATTATTCTAGAGTGTTTGCTGACAAAATTCACACTAGAAGAGTCATTTGGCCACCATTACAGGTGTGTGTGAGCTGCTTGTTTTTAAGAAAATATTCACAGACATTAAATTGATGCATATTTCAAGATATTTTCATTGTTTTGTGCAATGGACAATTAAAGGCTGATGTGACTAGAATTTTTGTGTTTAGAGAAGGGATAATTCATAAACATTCCCAAGTAGAGTAGCATGGTTTTATTTGCTCTCACAACCTTTCCTAATATCTCTTTCCTGGAAAAAGTAAAGCAGCCAGACAAGCATAAGTTAATTGCTCAATTTCATATTGTGAGACATTACAAGTTAGAAAACAAATTAAGGAGTTTTCAGTTCTCACTATTTGTAAACTACTTAATGTTTACCATGTTGAAAAACCCTGGAATCTAGCTTTTTCTAACATAGTGGGGCTCAATGTTGAGAGTATGAGGAAGCCCCAAATATGAGAAGGCATGGAGAAAACCTGTGTCCTAGTGCACACCTCGACACTTCTTGTATCATCTCACCTGAGGAGGATGAAATATAATTCATAACCTCTTGGGTAATAATGAAGTTACTGAGCACAGATTCCTTGACTCTTCATATTCCTGTGGCTTGCTGGGGTGGAGGTCATAAAGGTGTGACAGTGCAACAAACATGAGCTACAAGCTTTCAAGTGTTGTTCATCTCTAACTCAAGGTTGTTCAGCTCTAACCCTCTGCACATAAATATTGCCAGCATGCCAAATTTTTGTATAAACCCAAACAAGAGAAAGACACAGTCAGTGTGAGACACCTAGAGAATCAACAGGCATTTTTTTGGTTGTGCTTAAAAAATAGTTTTCTTAAGAAGATCCACATTGCTGATATGAATTCCAGAAGTGGAAAAACAATAGTTCTGGAAATCAACCACGTAAAGACAGTCAATAAGATGTATTACTATATCTTGTCCCTTTAGGAACACTGCCACTTTCCCCTCAGGTCCAACTCTTTAAAGTTAATATAGTTTAAAAATTGAATTGTGGGAAGGACTAGGTGACATTTGATAATTAAATATATATATATATGATGAAGCAGGAAAAAACCCCAAGAAGGACAATCACATTGTTTTATTTCATGGAATAACAGCTGGGATGTTCATTTACTGTCTTTTCTAGGCTAATAAAATTTATTCTAAAACAGCCTTCCAAATACCGCTATGAAAGCCAAGAATATATATATTTTTTTGCTAGAAATCAAATGACTTCTTGCAATACTATTTTATGGAATCTGCTGATTATTTTACCATTTGGGCATAGAGATATAGTCTCAAGAGCTGTAGAAATTTAACTACACCAAATTCAAATCACCACTTCTTATGCTGTGTAGTTGAAAACATACAACTTTAAATACATCTTCATATTCTTGTTCACTAAAATCAACCCACAATTATTTAGAAAGTGATCAGGTGACAATTATCTGGTGTTTTGCCTGGTTTTGGGTGTTCATCGTTTGCCCATACTTACCACTGTTTGTTTCTGAGCCCCAATATTCCCCTCTCACCTCTTCATTTTTCCCTAAAAGACTGTTGGTATAATGAGGAGAATATGCCAGACCAGCCACTGATATTATATTAATTAGCCTGTCCAGAGTATGATGGAGGATGAAAATACTAGATAAATTAAATGTTAAAGAGCTCTCTTTGGGGGTGACATGAAAAGTCATACATTAACTTTTTTGAATAAAGATATTTGGAACTTTTGCCAGATGAATCTGGTAAGTACAGATCTGGATTTTATTACTTTTATTTGAGTTTTCATGATTACGTGTGCAGATAGTCCCAAGGAGAGTATCTGTCTGTCTTCTTGGTGTTGTTGATTTCAGCATATGTCTCTTCATTAATTA
The DNA here is from genome assembly GCF_009873245.2 of Balaenoptera musculus. Classification (NCBI taxonomy): domain Eukaryota; kingdom Metazoa; phylum Chordata; class Mammalia; order Artiodactyla; family Balaenopteridae; genus Balaenoptera; species Balaenoptera musculus. Next base: position 96,239,484 of record NC_045788.1, read on the forward strand.
AAACAGTAATAATGATAACAGTGAAAACTAACATTTATTTAGTGTGCTTACTACCATGGTGGCCAGTAACTATCATATTTTATGTAAATAGAGTAATATCCTTAAGATATTTACAATAGTGGGGAAAATCAAGGTGAGTACTATTATTATCCCCTTAGAAGAGGTGAGGAAACTGATGCACAGATAAGTTTAGTCATTTTCCCAAGGTTATACAGCTAGTAAGAGGTATAGTCAGGATTTAAATCCAGAGCATGTTCCCTTCACCGTTAGGCTGTATAGCCATTCACTTGTGGGCAAAGCACATGGTGTTTTTTACCCCTGGCTTGTATGGGTATTGTCTGCTGGCATACTGTGGAGATTCATAGTGGACATTGTCAAGGGGATGATAATAAATAGAATAAATTTCCTGCGTGATATTCTTGGAATGGAAGTCATAGGATATCATCAACACGGTCACATGGTGACCTCAGCTCCTCTTGTCCCTCATTCAGACTGTCAGCTCATGGCAGGTGAGTCACAAGTAGGCTCTCTGTGGCTAATGGCATGTGCATGGATATTTCTGGTTCATACTGCCTTGGACAGTGTGCTAAAGATCAAGCATGTGGACACCGTGACACGGTTTCAGCCAGTCTTCCAGCTTTTGCTTGGCAAAGTCTCAGGAGGTTAGACCAACGATTTTGAAATAAAAATTATGAAAAGAAAAGAATTGGTTTTGTCATTAACCTTTTCGGCTTAGAGATTCACTTTTCTTTTGCCTACTTAATAGCTATTGGGTAGACTGTGGTGTAAATGACTGTAGAATTTGTCAAATTAAGAATGTTAACCTTCTATTTTAATACAATATCACTCCCCTGCCCCAAACCCTTTTTTCTCTAGCTTGGCCTTTTTGGATTCAATTCAGCCAAAGTTATTCACCAAGATTCAATATAAGCGAAGCTCTGTGAAAAATGTCATGGGTATTTTGATAGGGATTGCATTAAATCTTTAGATTGCTTTGGGTAGTATGGCCATTTAAAAAATATTAATTCTTTCAATCCAAGAGCACAGGACATCTTTCTATTCTAGCTTCCGCTTAAGGAATATTCATTTTATATCTACCAAGTCATGTGTATACATTTCTTTCTTGCCCAAGGAACTTATTAGTTAAGGCAAAATTGACTGTTTCTAGGCTTAAATGATTTCATTGTTGAAGGAAATAGACTGATTATTTAAATAAATCAATAAAACCTATTTTGCACGACACAAGACATACAGAATGTTAAGGGTCTGAGATTTTTCACTTTTCAATTAGTGTTGATATCATCAATTCATTTTTTAAACTGTAAATGGTGTATTCTGATCACAGAGTGCATGTTAGAAAATGGACTACTACCAGCAATTTCTGGATTTAGGTATTTTTCATCTAAGAGGGTGAGTGGTCTTCTAGTTCTAATTCTACATTCCTAAGAAAGGACTCTTATAGATCAGGTGAGGGAGCTGGTGTCCAAAGATGATCTCCCAATGAGCTGTATTTCCTGGTATTCACGCTGTATTAGTTTCTTTTTTAAAAAAATAAATTTATTTATTTTATTTAGTTTACTTTTGGCTGCATTGGGTCTTTGTTGCTGTGTGCGGGTTTTCTCTAGTCGCGGCGAGTGGGGGCTACTCTTCCTTGTGGTGTGCGGGCTTCTCATCGTGGTGGCTTCTTTTGTTGTGGAGCACAGGCTCTAGGTGCGTGGGCTTCAGTAGTTGTGGCATGAGGACTTCACTAGTTGTGGCTCGTGGGCTGTAGAGCGCAGGCTTAGTAGTTGTGGCGCACAGGCTTAGTTGCTCCGCGGCATGTGGGATCTTCCCGGACCAGGGATCAAACCCGTGTTCCCTGCATTGGCAGGCGGATTCTTAACCACTGAACCACTAGGGAAGTCCCACGCTGTATTAGTTTCTTATTATTATACTTAAAAACAAATTGCCGCAGATTTTGTGGCTTAAACAACATAAATTTATTATCTTACAGTTCTGTAGTTGATAAGTCCAACATGGGTCTCACTAGGCTAAAATCAATATGTCAGCAGGGCTGAGCTCCTTTCTGGAGGCTCTAAGGCAGAATCCATTTTCTTGCCTTTTCCAGGTTCTAGAGGTCACCCGCATGCCTTGGCTCATGGCTCCCTTTCTCCATCTTTAGGTGAGCAATGACAGGCCAAGTCCTTCTCATACTGCCATCTCTCTGGTTCTTTGGAGCGAGAGAATTTCTCCAGTTTGAAGCACTCATATTTTAGATTAGGCCCACCTGGATAATACAGGATAATCTCCTTACGTCAAGGTCCATATCCTTTTTTAAAAAATATATTTATTTATTTATTTGGCTGCGCCGGGTCTTAGTTGTAGCATGAGAGATCTTTTTCTTTTTTCTTTTCTTTTTTTCTTTTTAGTTGTGGCATGCATGCGGGATCTAGTTCCCTGACCAGGGATCGAACATGGGCCCCCTACATTGGGAGCATGGAGTCTTAACTACTGGACCACCAGGGAAGTCCCTCAATGTCCATATCCTTAATCACATCTGCAAAGTCTCTTTTGTCATGTAAAGTAACATATTTACAGGTTCCAGGGATTAGAATACAGACATCACTGGAGGGCCATTTTGCTGCATATCCTAATGCCCTTATATAAGCCCCTTCTCTGAATCTGAGCTGTCCTTGTGACTCTATCTTAAATAGGAATGATTGTATGTGACTTTTGAAGCCTTGATAATTCTACCTGGGCCTCTTGCAATTCTAGTTTTTGGATACTCCCTGTTGGAACTCAGCGCCTATGCTGTGAGAGGTTCAAACTGCATGGAGATGCCAGGTACAGAGGCTCTGGCTGACAGCCTGAGCTGAGCTCCCCTTGATAGCCAGTAACAACTACCAGGTATATAAGTGAGACTTATTAGACGTCTAGTTCAGTCAAGCCTTCATATGACTGCAGGCCTGGCTGATATGTGACTGCAAGTGCGTGAGAGATGCCAAGTGACACTTCCAGCTGAGTCCAGCAACCACCTGAACATTGAGAGGGAATAAATTATTGTTTAAGAAGGCCACTAGGTTTTGTTTTCAAAACTGCATAACCAGAAAGTCAAGCTGGGATGAGATTTCTATCCTTTGACAAATCAACTTTGGTCAGGGGTTAAGATTGTATCTGTCATTTTTTTTTTTTCTGAGAGACACCCTTAAGTAATATTTTTCAGAAAGAATGAGTGAATAGTAAATTTTTTGAGTCCTTGCACATTCAAAAGTGTTTCTCCTTTGTCCTCACATTTAAATGACACTTTGGTTCTATATTGAATTCTAAGGTCACAATTCTTTGATGAATTCTTTAGAGATTATACCATTTCTGCCTAGTAGTAAGTTTTACGTAGCTGCTCATGGTTTATTTTTCCTGTCAGTAATATGTTTGTCTTTTCATTTGTTAGGTTTTTCTCTTTATTTTTGAAATTCAGAAATCACACTAGAACATATTCTAGGTATATTTCCTTTCACTATGTCTTCTGATTATCAAGGTGCTTTTTTGCTCTGAACACTGAAATTTTTCTTCAGCTCAGAAAAATATTTTTTTTTCCTGTGATTTCATTTACAAACATTTCTCTTCCTTTACTCAATCCTCCCCAGAACCCCTAAGATGTGGGGCTCAAAGTGTGGTCCCTCCAAGCATCACTTAGGAATTTCTTAGAAATGGGAATTCTTGATCCAAGAATTCCCCAAGACCAACTGAACCAGAATTTTTAAGGATGGGGCTCAGAAATGTGTGTTTTAAGAAGCTGTCCAGGTGATTCTGATACATGCTAAACTTTGGCTCTAGCAATCCACTGAACATTGAGAGATAATAATAGATCATTGCTGTGAGGTTAAATAGCCAGACTGAGCTGTTAACAAACAATCTCCATTAGCTCTGTCTATTCTTGTATAAGCGTGATTGCAGAGTTCATTTTCTGTTCTAACTCTGATGTTTCAAGCTTAGCACCCTTTATCCTGATGACATCCCGTGTTAGATCCCCTTCTTCTGTGGCTTTGAAAGCATTCTATGCATATCCCTATCACATTCTTGTCACATTGAATTTTAATTTGATTTGCCTGTCTTTCCCACTACATGATAAAGTCCTTAAGGCGGGGATGTCTTAGTGTCTAGTAACGCTTAATACACACTCAGTCAAGGTTGGTTCAATGACTGACTCATTGACCATGTCCAAGATCAGAGAATTTAAATCAGACAGGGTGGACTGATAAAGCAGGGGCCTAAATGATGACAGCTGGTGAAGGATCCAATAGCTAAGCTGCCCTCAGAAAAGTTTTGCTTGGCAGAAGGTGTAAGAGGCCCAGAGGAGACATATATCAGTCAGACCCCTAACAGGAAAGAGATGGAACACTCAAATTAGGACATTTCCACAAAGCTTTATTTATAAAGGGACTATCTATAAAGGTGAATGTTCTGGAGTGTAGGGCACCACAGGAGATCGTGCGGCAACCTGGGATTAGTGGCAATTGGGCTATTACCACTGTTGGCCCAAATAGATAAGGGTGGGAACTGTTCCCAGAATTCAGAAAGAGTTACGTAGCGGAGGCCTTCCTGAGAGAAGTGACCCTTGGTCAAGGGACACAGCGAGGCAGGGATTCAGGGGGAATAACTGCCCCGTCCTCACTCTCCTCCCTCCCAGCAACCTCTTTTGGTGGCGCTCCACTGGCTGATCACAACTGGAAGTCTGAGAGAAGGAAGCCTGTTGATAACAGTTCGTCCAGGCCAGTGTCCCCGGGTAGAAGGCAGGATGCAGAAGGACGGAGAGTGGACTTGGAGGAGGAATAAAAGATGGCCAGCACAAGAAATCAGGTATGGGGCTGAGTCTAAACAGTGAGGATGAAGATGGCTGTTTGCCAGATTAGAGGGATATGGGGAAGGGAGTTATTAACTCCCTATATTATTGCTGCATCACAAACAACCACAAAATCTAAGTGGCTTACGGCAACAAGCATTTACTTAGCTTATGCGTCTGTGCGTTTTCTAGTTTGGGCCCAGTTGGGGTGGTCTGACTGGAGCAGCTTGTTCCATGTGTCTCTACTTCCTGGGACCATCAAGCTCCCCCCCATGGATGCTCTTCCCACAGAGATGGCAGAAATGCAAGGGACCAAGGCCAATTGTGCAAGTGCTTTACAAGCTTTTGGTCATGTCATGCCTCAAAATGTTCTATTGGCCTAAGCAAGTCACATGGCCAATCTGGGCTAGAAAAAGCATGTGCTTATCCTCTTGTTAACCTTTTGAATATTGGTTAAGGGAAATATTCACAAATGATAGAAAATTCTCTGATGGATTTCGTGGAATTTTCTCTAGCACTGCCTCTCCTCAAAGCTATACAGTTATCTACCTAAAAAAATTAAATATATTAACAGTAGATTCTGCTGCTAATTCCTGCACATTCAGTATCTCCACAGAACCTAAATTAAAATATAATTCAACACTCAGGAGAAGAGCAATTTTTTTTTCTGCATTCTTCTTGGAAATGTCCACAACACATGTATACATGTAATATTCTCTAGCTGGCAAATAAATCCACTAGTACTGCTGTTAAAAAATAAAAAGGACCTTTTAGGAAGGTACATGAAATTTTGGGATGCATATATGCCTGCCTGGATTTCAAATATAACTTGGCAAATACACTGGATTTTAAAAATGTGAAAATGAGTAACTTTGAGTTCCTGGTTGAGGATGAAACCCAGAGGTGAAAATATTTGTTTTGTTGCTTTTAAAGGCCAGAATGTAATGATACAGTAAATTGGCATGGTAAGATGAATTATTACAGGTGTTTATTTACTTATTTTTATCATTCATTTAATTGACTTTTATTGAGCTCCTGCTGACATCAGAACACTAATATTAGGTCAATCAATGGTGGTTAAAGAGATTAATGAGACATGATTTCTACCATTAAAAAATTTATGATTTTGCTGGGAAGATAAAATGTTAATAAATGTAAATAAATGTAAATAAAAGTATAGGCAAGAATAGCATAGAGACTAGAGTATATATTTTTATAGCTCACTGTAAGCTTTCTGGGAACAGGATCTGTGGCTTGATACCCAACGCATTGTATTAGGTATTTACTAACAGTTGAGTGTGAACAAGAAATGATTCATTCTAATGGAAAGACATATGGTAAGTTTTTTTTTTTGTTTGTTTGTTTTTTTAATTAATTAATTAATTAATTAATTTATTTTTGGCTGTGTTGGGTCTTCGTTTCTGTGCGAGGGCTTTCTCTAGTTGTGGCAAGCGGGGGCCCCCCTTCATCGCGGTGTGCGGGCCTTTCACTATCGCGGCCTCTCTTGTTGCGGAGCACAGGCTCCAGACGCGCAGGCTCAGTAGTTGTGGCTCACGGGCCTAGTTGCTCCGCGGCATGTGGGATCTTCCCAGACCAGGGCTCGAACCCGTGTCCCCTGCATTGGCAGGCAGATTCTCAACCACTGCGCCACCAGGGAAGCCCCAACATATGGTAAGTTTTATGGAAGAAATGGTATTTGGGCTGAATTGCAAAAGATGGGTAAAATTTCAACAAGTGAAAAAGATGGGGAAGATAATAAGGGCTTTCTAGTTGAGGGAACAACTTAAAGTATGGACATGTAAAATGTCCTAACACGTTTGGGTAATCGTGACTAGCTGGATATGGCACAACATAGGTACCTAAAGAGACATGGTGAGTGATAGGGCTAAGGGGGGGGGGGTTTAGAAAGGTTGTGTGGGAGCCTGAAATTGAGGCTGAGGAGTTTTCACTTTGGTCTGTGAACACTCGGGGGCCACTGAAGCCATTTAAAGAGGGAATATAAGCATGTAACCCAGGTGGCTATTTTAAAGTTGGAGTGGAAAGCAAGAGTCCAAGCTGGGACCAGTTAGGAAGCTTTAGCAACACACCAAGCAAAAGATTAATTTTAAGAGCCAGATTAGGGCAGTGGCGGAGGCAGGGGATAGGAGGAGATGGGGCGGGGAGCAAATCTCACTGAAGCACAGTTGAAAGGCTTTGGTAACCAAACTGGTGTGGGTTGAGGAGAATTCCTTTGACTCCAGTAGTTCACGCCTGGGTGACTCTGAGGCTGCTGGTGCCATTACTGAGAAAGGGGACTCAAAGGAAAAGCATGTTTGGTCTGTCTTCAATTTTGCAAATTGAGCTTGAAGTTCAGAGGGCACAACTAAGTGTGAATCGCCCTCGGGCAGTTGGAAATTTGAATCTGGCCCTCTGGAATGTGATATTATGGGTTGCAGCCTGAAAATCTCATCTGGTCTAAATTTGGAGTGACCAGATTATTTTTGAGTGGCAAAATTGCGAACATTACAAAGACTTTCTAAACAGGTAGTAAAATTTTTATGGGACATTATGACCCTCAATATTTTTCTTTGATTCTTTTTGCCACGCCATCTGAATCCTTTCCTTCTCCTCTTGCTGCTTCCCGAAGGCCATTAACCAGGGAAGGAATGCTTTTCTTTCTGAGGCTTTTGCCCAATTTGGTGAGGTCCAAAGGGACAATATGTTAGGTACAATTTGAAAAGTTTTGCCCCATCCTTAAGCTGGATCTAAAGGTTCAGGACCCTGTATCTCTGAGGTATATGCCTCTGCTGTCTAGTTCCATCTGGGAGGTGTTTACTACTGTCTGTTAGGCTCACCATGACTGGTGAGCCATGATTCACCTGCCTCTAAACCAGGACAACCAGATGGCATTGCATAGTCAGCTTCTAACAAAAGCAAATTTTGAATATAAAACTCTGATTTCAAAAACAGTCCTGGACACTGTCCCTTCCCTGCAGCCCCTGCTCTGAGCCAATGTCTGTCCTAATCCTGTCTGTTTTGGGGCTTTGCTATCCGTTTTTGTCTTTACTAAACAGTTTTGCTCAGCAGACTTAGCTTTCCTGTTTTCTTTTGTTTTTCAATTGTAGTAAAACATATATAATGTAAAATTTACCATCTTAACTATTTTTAGGAGTACCTTTCATCCGTGATAAGTACGTTCACATTGTTGTGCAACCACTCTCCAGAACTCCTTTCATCTTGCAGAACAGAAACTCTACCCATTAAACAATAACTCCCCACTCCCCCACCCACCTCAGCCCCTGGCAATCACCTCTCTACTTTCTGTCTTTGTGAATTTGACACCACTAGGTACCTCATATAAATGGAATCATATAATATTTGTTTTTTTGTGATGCTTTCCTGGTTTTGATCCATCTCCTGGGATTTGAACTCACCTTAGGCTTTGTCACTTATTAACACGATAAAGGCCTGGACCCCAGAATCCCACTACCATTATGCTGGGCCTGTGCTACTCTCCCTGAGGGAAAATTATATGTCATGAGACAATGTTTCAGCTACATGTAACTCCCCATATCCAGTTTGCTTCTCATCCAATCATGCAACTGGAAGGAATGCAGCATTCAGACCCCTGCCTTATGGCAAAATGTGCCCCCCCTGCCCCAGCTCTGCAGACAGATTACATACCAATGGCAAGAATGCAGGATCCTGCAAATCAAAAGAGTCTAAGAATGGCAACTCAAAGAGTTAGAATATCGACAATGAGAAAAAAACCACACCAGGAGTTTGGTATTTATATTTATACTTTTCTTCTGAAGACAGTAACACACTTACCAGATATTATCTTAACAGGGAGGCAAGTCCTTCAGAAAATTGCAGTCTGACAAATTAAACTCCCCTAAAAATGTCCCACTGGATGGCCTTATCTGATTTGAAACTGAAGCTGTCACCCTTGAAAACTTGGAAAGGGACCTTGGTCATTGATGGCGATCTATGGTGCCAGAGGAGTTTCTTTAAGCCAGCGCTGTGGTGGATCTGGGCCTGGGGTGTGTGGGTACTTCAATGTCATGGCTCCAGCAAGAATCTGAAGGGTAAGTGTGTTTACCCAGCTCAAACCCATGCTGGGCATGGGAGAGTGTATCTTGTTTTCTGAGCTCTCCAGATAAAGCCTTTACTACCTGGGCAACTCCTCATGCCTGACTGGCTCCCTGTTGTATCCCCAGCTCTTATCACAATGCCTTACACACAGCAGGAATTCGGTATATATTTGCCGAATGATAAAAAAGAATACACATGAGGTCATTCTTCTTTATTTTTATTTATTATTTTAATTAAAAAATTAAAAAAAAAACTTTATTGCAGTATAATTGCTTTACATTGTTGTGTTAGTTTCTGCTGTATAACAAAGTGAATCAGCTATACATATACTTATATTCCCATATGCCCTCCCTCTTGCATCTCCCTCCCACCCTCCCTATCCTACCCCTCTAGGTGGTCACAAAGCACTGAGCTGGTCTCCCTGTGCTATGCAGTTGCTTCCCACTAGCTATCTATTTTACATTTGGTAGTGTATATACTTCGTCCCAGCTTACCCTTCCCCCTCCCCATGTCCTCAAGTCCATTCTCTACGTCTGTGTCTTTATTCCTGTCCTGCCCCTAGGTTCATCAGAACGATTTTTTTTTAGATTCCATATATATGTGTTAGCATACGGTATTTGTTTTTCTCTTTCTGACTTATTTCACTCCGTATGACAGATTCTAGGTCCACCCACTTCACTACAAAGAGTTCAATTTCATTTCTTTTTATGGCTGGGTAATATCCCACTGTATATATGTGCCACATCTTCTTTATCCATTCATCTGTCACTGGACACTTAGGATGCTTCTGTGTCCTGGGTACTGTAAATAGTGCTGCAGTGAATATTGTGCTACATGTCTCTCTCTTTTTTAATTTAATTTAATTTATTTTTTATACAGCAGGTTCTTAGTTATCCATTTTATACACATCAGTGTATACATGTCAATCCCAATTTCCCAATTCATCACACCACCATCCCCCCCACACCACTTTCCCCCCTTGGTGTCCGTGCATTTGTTCTCTACATCTGTGTCTCAATTTCTGCCCTGCAAACCGGTTCATCTGTACCATTTTTCTAGGTTCCACATATATGTGTGAATATACGATATTTCTTTTTCTCTTTCTGACTTACTTCACTCTGTATGACAGTCTCTAGATCCATCCACATCTCTAAAAATGACCCAATTTCGTTCCTTTTTATGGCTGAGTAATATTCCATTGTATATATGTACCACAACTTCTTTATCCATTTGCCTGTCGATGGGCATTTAGGTTGCTTCCATGTCCTGGCTATTGTAAATAGTTCTGCAATGAACATTGGGGTGCATGTGTCTTTTTGCATTATGGTTTTCTCTGGATATATGCCCAGTAGTGGGATTACTGGGTCATATGGTAATTCTATTCTTAGTTTTTTAAGGAACCTCCATACTATTCTCCATAGGGGCTGTATCAATTTACATTCCCACCAACAGTGCAAGAGGGTTCCCTTTTCTCCACACCCTCTCCAGCATTTGTTGATTGTAGATTTTCTGATGATGCCCATTCTAACTGGTGTGAGGTGATACCTCATTGTAGTTTTGATTTGCATTTCTCTAATAATTAGTGATGTTGACCAGCTTTTCATGTGCTTCTTGGCCATCTGTATGTCTTCTTTGGAGAAATGTCTATTTAGGTCTTCTGCCCATTTTTGGATTGGGTTGTTTGTTTTTTTAATATTGAGCTGCATGAGCTGTTTATATATTTTGGAGATTAATCCTTTGTCCATTGATTCGTTTGCAAATATTTTCTCCCATTCTGAGGGTTGTCTTTTCATCTTGTTTGTAGTTTCCTTTGCTGTGCAAAAGCTTTTAAGTTTCATTCGGTCCCACTTGTTTATTTTTGTTTTTATTTCCATTACTCTAGGAGGTGGATCAAAAAAGATCTTGCTGTGATTTATGTCAAAGAGTGTTCTTCCTATGTTTTCCTCTAAGAGTTTTATAGTGTCTGGTCTTACATTTAGGTCTTTAATCCATTTTGAGTTTATTTTTGTGTATGGTGTTAGAGAGTGTTCTAATTTCATTCTTTTACATGTAGCTGTCCAGTTTTCCCATCACCACTTATTGAAGAGACTGTCTTTTCTCCACTGTATATTCTTGCCTCCTTTATCAAAGATAAGGTAACCATATGTGCGTGGGTTTATCTCTGGGCTTTCTATCCTGTTCCATTTATCTATATTTCTGGTTTTGTGCCAGTACCATATTGTCTTGATTACTGTAGCTTTGTAGTATAGTCTGAAGTCAGGGAGTCTGATTCCTCCAGCTCCATATTTTCCCTCAAGACAGCTTTGGCTATTTGGGGTCTTTTGTGTCTCAATACAAATTGTGAAATTTTTTGTTCTAGTTCTGTGAAAAATGCCAGTGGTAGTTTGATAGGGATTGCATTGAATCTGTAGATTGCTTTGGGTAGTATAGTCATTTTCACAATATTGATTCTTCCAATCCAAGAATATGGTATATCTCTCCATCTGTTTGTATCACCTTTAATTTCTTTCATCAGTATCTTATGGTTTTCTGCATACAGGTCTTTTGTCTCCCTAGGTAGGTTTATTCCTAGGTATTTTATTCTTTTTCTTGCAATGGTAAATGGGAGTGTTTCCTTAATTTCTCTTTCAGATTTTTCATCATTAGTGTATAGGAATGCAGGAGATTTCTGTGCATTAATTTTGTATCCTGCAACATTACCAAATTCATTGATTAGCTCTAGTAGTTTTCTGGTGGCATCTTTAGGATTCTCTATGTATAGTATCATGTTATCTGCAAACAGTGACAGTTTTACTTCTTTTTTTCCAATTTGTATTTTATTGTCCTTTTATTTCTTTTTCTTCTCTGATTGCCATGGCTAGGACTTCCAAAACTATTTTGAATAATAGTGGTGAGAGTGGACATCCTTGTCTTGTTCCTGATCTTAGAGGAAATGCTTTCACTTTTTCACCATTGAGAATGATGTTTGCTGTGGGTTTGTCATATATGGCCTTTATTATGTTGAGGTAGGTTCCCTCTATGCCCACTTTCTGGAGAGTTTTTATCATAAATGGGTGTTGAATTTTGTCAAAAGCTTTTTCTGCATCTATTGAGATGATCATATGGTTTTTATTCTTCAATTTGTTAATATGGTGTATCACATTGATTGATTTGCATATATTGAACAATCCTTGCATCGTTGGGATAAATCCCACTTGATCATGGTGTATGATCCTTTTAATGTGTTGTTGCCTTCTGTTTCCTCGTATTTGTTGAGGATTTTTGCATCTATATTCATCAGTGATATTGCTCTGTAATTGTCTTTTTTGTAGTATCTTTGTCTGGTTTTGGTATCAGGGTGATGGTGGCCTCATAGAATGATTTTTGGAGTGTTCCTCCCTCTACAGATTTTTGGAAGAGTTTGAGAAGGATGGGTGTTAGCTCTCCTCTAAATGTTTGATAGAATTAACCTGTGAAGCCATCTGGTCCTGGACTTTTGTTTGTTGTAAGATTTTAAATCACAGTTTCAATTTCATTACTTGTGATTGGTCTGTTCATATTTTCTATTTCTTCCTGGTTCAGTCTCAGAAGGTTGTGCTTTTCTAAGAATTTGTCCATTTCTTCCAGGTTGTCCATTTTATTGGCATAAAGTTGCTTGTAGTATTCTCTCATGATCCTTTGTATTTCTGCAGTGTCAGTGGTTACTTCTCCTTTTTCATTTCTAATTCTGTTGATTTGAGTCTTCTCCCTTTTTTTTCTTGATGAGCCTGGCTAATGGTCTATCAATATTGTTTATCTTCTCAAAGAACCAGCTTTTAGTTTTATTGATCTTTGCTATCATTTTCTTCATTTCTTTTTTAAATTTATTTCTGATCTGGTTTTTATGATTTCTTTCCTTCTGCTAAATTTGGGGGTTTTTTGTTCTTCTTTCTCTAATTGTTTTAGGTGTAAGGTTAGGTTTATTGTTTATTTGAGATGTTTTTTGTTTCTTGAGGTAGGTTTGTATTGCTATAAACTTCCCTCTCAGAACTGCTTTTGCTGCATCCCATAGGTTTTGGGTCGTCGTGTTTTCACTGTCATTTGTTTCTAGGTATGTTTTGATTTCCTCTTTGATTTCTTCAGTGATCTCTTGGTTATTTAGTAGCATATTGTTTAGCCTCCATGTGTTTTTATTTTTTTTCAGTTTTTTTCCTGTAATTGATATCTAGTCTCATAGCGTTGTGGTCGGAAAAGATACTTAATACGATTTCAATTTTCTTACATTTACCAAGGCTTGATTTGTGACCCAAGATATGATCTATCCTGGAGAATGTTCTATGAGCATTTGAGAAGAAAATGTATTCTGTTGTTTTTGGATGGAATGTCCTAAAAATATCAGTTAAGTCCATCTTGTTTAATGTGTCATTTAAAGCTTGTGTTTATTACAGCTTATTTATTTTCATTTTTGATGATCTGTCCATTGGTGAAAGTGGGGTGTTTGTCCCCTACTATGATTGTGTTACTGTCGATTTCCCCTTTAATGGCTGTTAGCATTTGCCTTACATATTGAGGTGCTCCTATGTTGGGTGCATAAATATTTACAATTGTTATATCTTCTTCTTGTATTGATCCCTTGATCATTATGTACTGTCCTTCTTTGTCTCTTGTAATGGTCTTTATTTTAGTCTATTTAGTCTGATATGAGAATTGCTACACCAGCTTTCTTTTGATTTCCATATGCATGGAATACCTATTTCCATCCCCTCAGTTTCAGTCTGTATGTGTCCCTAGGTCTGAAGTGGGTCTCTTGTAAATAGCATATATATAGGTATTATTTTTGTATCCATTCAGCCACTCTATGTCTTTTGGTTGGAACATTTAGTCCATTTACATTTAAGGTAATTATCGATATGTATGTTCCTATTACCATTTTCTTAATTGTTTTGGGTTTGTTATTGTAGGTCTTTCCCTTCTCTTGTGTTTCCTGTGTAGAGAAGTTTCTCTATCATATGTTGTAAAGCTGGTTTGGTGGTGCTGAATTCTCTTAGCTTTTGCTTTCTGTAAAGGTTTTAATTTCTCCATTGAATCTGAATGAGATCCTTGCTGGGTAGATTAATCTTGGTTGTAGGTTTTTCCCTTTCATCACTTTAAAAATGTCGTGCCACTCCCTTCTGGCCTGCAGAGTTTCTGCTGAATGATCTGTTAACGTTATAGGAGTTCCCTTGTATGTCATTTGTTGCTTTTCCCTTGTTGCTTTCAATGTTTTTTCTTTGTCTTTAATTTTTGCCAGTTTGATTACTATGTGTCTCGGCATGTTTCTCCTTGGGTTTATCCTGTGTGGTACTCTCTGCGCTTCCTGAACTTGATTGACTATTTCCTTTCCCATGTTAGGGAAGTTTTCAACTATAATCTCTTCAAATATTTTCTCAGTCCCTTTTTCTCGGACCCCTATAATTCGAATGTTGGTGCATTTAATGTGCCCCAGAGGTCTCTGAGATTGTCCTCAATTGTTTTCATTCTTTTTTCTTTATTCTGCTTTGTGGTCGTTATTTCCACTCTTTTATCTTCCAGGTCACTTATCCGTTCTTCTGCCTCAGTTATTCTGCTATTGATCCCTTCTAGAGAATTTTTAATTTCATTTATTGTTTTGTTCATCACTGTTTGTTTGCTCTTTAGTTCTTCTAGGTCCTTGTTAAACGTTTCTTGTATTTCATCCATTCTATTTCCAAGATTTTGGATCACCTTTACTATCATTACTCTGAATTCTTTTTCAGGTAGACTGCCTATTTACTCTTCATTTGTTAGGTCTGGTGGGTTTTTGCCTTACTTCTTCATCTGCTGCGTATTCTCTGTCTTCTCATTTTGCTTAACTCACTGTGTTTAGGGTCTCCTTTTCACAGGCTGCAGGTGCATACTTCCCGTTGTTTTTGGTTTCTGCCCCCAGTGGGTAAGGTTCGTTCATTGGGTTGTGTAGGCTTCCTGGTGGAGGGGACTGGTGCCTATGTTCTGGTGGATGAGGGTGGATCTTGTCTCTCTGGTGGGCAGGATTGTGTCCAGTGGTGTTTCTGGGGGTGTCTGTGAACTTACTATGATTTTAGGCATACTCTCTGTTAATGGATGTGGTTGTGTTCCTGTTTTGCTGTTTGGTATGGGGTGTCCAGCACTGTAGCTTGCTGGTTGTTGAGTGGAGCTGGGTCTTAGCATTGAGACGGAGATCTCTGGGAGAGCTCTCACCGATTGATATTATGTGGCACCGGGAGGTCTCTGGTAGTCCCATGTCCTGAACTCCGCTCTTCCACCTCAGAAGCCCAGGCCTGACAGCTGGCTGGAGCACCAAGACCCTGTCAGCCACACAGCTCAGAAGAAAAGGGAGAAAAAAAAGGAAAGAAAGGAAAAATAAAATAAAATAAAGTTATAAAAAAAAAAACAAAAAAATAAAAAACAAAAAGAAAAAAAAAAAAGAAAAGCGCAACCAAAACAATAAATAAATCCACCAATGATAACAAGCGCTAAAAACTGAACTAAGATAAACATAAAAATCAGGAACTGGTCAGTCGCATGCAGAAAACCCCAAGTCTACAGTTGCTCCCAATTCCACCGCCTCAGTTTTGGGATGATTCTTTGTCTATTCAGGTATTCAGGTGCAGCGTACATCGAGTTGATTGTGGAGATTTAATCTGCTGCTCCTGAGGCTGCATGGAGAAATTTCCCTTTCTCTTCTTTGTTCGCACAGCTCCTGGGGTTCAGCTTTGGATTTGGCTCTGCCTCTGCATGTAGGTCGCCTGAGGGCGTCTGTTCCCCGCCCAGACAGGAGGGGGTTAAAGAAGCGGCTGATTAGGGGGCTCTGGCTCACTCAGGCTGGGGGGAAGGAGGGGTATGGAATGCGTGGCAAATCTGCAGTTTCAGAGTCCAGCATGACATTGCAACAGCCTGAGGCGTGCCTTGTGTTCTCCTGGGGAAGTTGTCCCTAGATCACGGGACCCTGGCAGTGGCAAGCTGCACAGGCTCCCAGGAGGGGAGGTGTGGATAGTGACCTGTGCTCGCACACAGGCTTCTTGGTGGCTGCAGCAGCAGCCTTAGCATTTCATGCCCGTCTCTGGTGTCCAAGCTGATAGCTGTGGCTCGCGCCCATCTCTGGAGATCATTTAGGCAGTGCTCTGAATCCCCTCTCCTCACGCACCCCTAAGCAATGGTCTCTTGCCTCTTAGGCAGTTCCACACTTTTTCCCAGACTCCTTCCCAGCTAGCTGCGGCACACTAACCCCGTTCAGGCAGTGTTCATGCAGCCAACCCCAGTCCTCTCCCTGGGATCTGACCTACAAAGCCCGAGCCTCAGCTCCCGGCCTCCACCTGCCCTGGCAGGTGAGCAGACAAGCCTCTCGGGCTGGTGAGTGCTGGTTGGCACCAATCCTCTGTGCGGGAATCTCTCCGCTTTGCCCTCCACACCCCTGTTGCTGCGCTCTCCTCCGTGGCTCCGAAGCTTCCCCCCCGCCCACCCCTCGTCTCCACCAGTGAAGGGGCTTCCTAGTGTGTGGAAACTTTTCCTCCTTCACAGCTCCCTCCCAGAGGTGCAGGTCCCGTCCCTATTCTTTTGTCTCTGTTTTTCCTTTTTCCTTTTGCCCTACTGAGGTATGTGGGGATTTTCTTGCCTTTTGGGAAGTCTGAGGTCTTCTGCCAGCATTCAGTAGGTGTTCTGTAGGAGTTGTTCCACATGTAGATGTATTTTTGATGTATTTGTGGGGAAGAAGGTGATCTCCACGTCTCACTCCTCCACCATCTTGAAGTTCCTCCCTCTTCTTCATTTTTAAATCTCCAAATCTTTCATTACTCAATCTGCAATTTGATCCCCTATCATCATTAACACTTAGGAAAATAGCTTAATATGCTTAAATAGTATTTTCAAGTTCCAAAGAGATTCAAAAGGTACAAATAATGTCTGGGACCTGTATCTGCCATCCAAGTAACTTCGGCTACTAGGTCCCTGGGATTTCTTGTGATCTCCCACTGGTTTAACAGTTTGTTCCCATTGCTGAATAAAATGTACTACTGGAAAAGTTGGTGTAAGTATTTTAGTTGTAGGAGAAAGAGACAGAGAGAGAGAGAGACCTGGTGTCAATTGTCTGTTTTTCCTATTTAATGGAAATACCAGGAACGGGAAGTACACTGGGGCTGGGTGCACACTAGATTCAAGGAACTGGTTAAGATAGATAACAATGCCTTTGCAGAGAGTCAGGACCCAGTTTCACTTCCAACTATGATATTCGCAATACAGTCCGACCCCCCAAATGTGGGCAAAGCAGTTCTCAAGGAGGACTTGGAAGGTGGTTGGAAACTCTGCAGAGGGAAGCAGAAATGTGACCTGGAGATTGTGACATATTGTAACAATGCAATGAGGCTTTCATGCTTGGAGCAGAGGCCAATGCTAGGAAATAACCTTGGATATTGAAAGTAAGGTCAATTCATAAAAAGTCTGGAAGTCAGGCCTAGAAGTTTAGAGTCTGTGTAAAGATAGTGGGGGCTACAGTAAGTTCGGATACAGTGTTGTATAGCTCACTTCTGGTTGACATAATTTCTGTTTCATCACTCCTGGAAGTATCTGAAATATGGGATAGACACTCATCCTAGATTTATACTGATCAATCTAAGTATGATAAAACTAAGTTAATTAGTGTTTCAACTAATTAGACACTGAAACACACAAGGCCACTGCCTTCCTTGGACTCGTCTTGTATGGGTGATAGGCCTAGTTGATGATATATAAATTCATAAGTTAGCTTCGGTGGGGGTTTCTTTTTTTTTTTTTTTTTTTTTTTTTTTTTAATTTATTTATTTTATTTTTGGCTGTGTTGGGTCTTCGTTTCTTTGCGAGGGCTTTCTCTAGTTGCGGTGAGCGGGGGCCACTCTTCATCGCGGTGCGCGGGCCTCTCACTATCGCGGCCTCTCTTGTTGGGGAGCACAGGCTCCAGACGCACAGGCTCAGTAGTTGTGGCTCACGGGCCCAGTTGCTCCGTGGCATGTGGGATCTTCCCAGACCAGGGCTCGAACCCGTGTCCCCTGCATTGGCAGGCAGATTCTCAACCACTGTGCCACCAGGGAAGCCCCGGTGGGGGTTTCTTAATACCAAAACATGTTTTCACTCTCACCATTTGAGCTTTCTTGTTCTTCAAATGCAAGGATCCAGGAGCTTTACTGGGTAATTACAGGGTAGTTTTGTCGAGGCCCTCTTTGCTTACACTGACTCCTGTGGATCACATGCTCCTAAAAATGTTTTCTGACCCTTCCATTGATCATATGTTCCCTCTGTCCTTCCTAGCTGTCTCCCAACCTGATGGCTTGCCTCTAATACACAAGGACATCTCGCTTGTTGAGGTGACAGCCTCGTCACTGCCCACCCATGGTGAGTCAAGGCTTAGCCCTTTCCTGGGTATTTTCACCTTGGCCCAGCCTCAGCCTTGGTTAATATTTTGAGTTCCTGATCTCTTCATAAGAAGTCTTGGCTAGATCTCAGAAGCCTCAGATTTATTTTATAACAACTTGGTGCAGGTTTGGTCCCAGACCAGTCAGAGATTTATGCCAGTCCTGATAGCCAGTGTTGAAGAAAAATAGAGATTCAGCATTGGTGTCCCTCCAAGGGAATTCCTGGAAGGGTGACTGAAAGGGCGAAATGTTGGTCTTACCTCTTCCTTAAGATGCTTGTTAGAAGGCCAGTTTGGTGTTTGGATTAGATTCCCCAAAGTGAAGTTAATGCCTACGTCTACTTCAGTACATTCGCAGTTTTATCGTCCAGCAAAGTAGAATGGGCTTATGCTAGGCCTTTCCAAGAAGGAGCTAATCAAGGGGAAGACAGCTGGGAAAGGTGAAGGCGGGTTACACAGTGAGCTCATGTCCCCTTGGTTTACAGAAGGGGTGTACTTGTGTGACCTCTTGCTGCACAGGGCTTTCCCCCATTAGGAGAAGGACTCAGCTGAGGTCCGAGATATGAAAGACACAGCTGGCATCGTACATATCCGTGCCTTCGCCCCACCCATTTTGGAGAGAGTGCTGAGCCTTTGCTTTTAAGTGCTTCAGCTCCTGCTTCTGTGGAACACAAGTTCCTTTACTCTTCTCATAATCATGTTCTTAGTCCAGGCTCTTTTTGCACAAAGAGCTTAATACTGTAGGAATCACTCTTATGCTGGTGACATCTCTTTCCCTTTTCATCTCTTTGTGATTTATCTGAGTAGAATGGATGGTATCACTTTTGAAGAAACACTGATATAACCTGATCTAGATTTAAGTGAGATGTGATCTAGCTCTCAGCCTCAGCTAGACTTCAACTCTTTTTTTTTTTTTTCCTGGTAGCTTTTTATTCCAGGAGGCATTAAACACCAATCTGAATTCTTTTCACTGTAAAGTAAAGCAGTCATTTCTTATACCTGTCCATTAGGGAGTGGATTTTTCTTTTTTCTTTTTTGTCCTAAACCAGTGTTCCTAAAATAATACCAACTCTTTCTGAAGCATCTGGGCAGCATATAAACAAACACGTTCCCAGTCCCCAGCCCCACAAAGATACTGATTCAGAAGAGCTAGGATGAGACCCTCCGGGTAATTCTTAATACACTCCAGAGCTTTTGAAAACCTGTGCCTTCAAGGAATTTAGAACTTGCCTAGGCTCAGGTTTGTCTTCAAAAAGATGAATTCAGCTCACAAAAGGTTTCAAGGAGATGGCGAAGCAGCTCAGAAGTGCGAGCTGGCTTGACACGCTATGGTGGGGTGAGATGAGTGATATTCATTTGTCAGCCGAGCTCCTCTTTCCCCAGTCATTTCCCGTGGTTGAACAGCTTTCATGGCTTTCTGCAACGCTTCATGAAGAAGCGGGGAACCATTCAGAGCCCACATGATCCCGTCACCGTCTGAGTCATCTCTAAGAGTCCTGACCTTTCCAACAACCTTGCTGGCAGAGCAAGTCAAAGTCAAGAAGCAGGTAAGCAACCTGCCTTCCTTTGCTGGTGAACATAGATATTTTGATAAAGCTGTTGGCACGTTTAATAGAGTGTAATTAACTAGTCAAACTCTATTTCACTCATTGGAACTTTAAAGTTGCTTTTGGAATGGTAGAGAGATTTTTGGAGTTTTTTCTTGCCTTGAGCTTTGTTTTGGGTTAGTTTTAATAGAAGACTCCAGGAGACAGCTATTCCAGAGAAATCTGTCATAGGAATGAATTCATATTTGCTTAAAATGAATTCACTTCAGGGGATTAGGTTTAAAATGTGACCATAAACTTAAAGAATAACCTTTTAACATCACAAGGAGTTGCCTTTCACTTAAAACTGTCAGATGTGAAAGGTACATTTTGGGATATGAAAAACTAAAACTCACTAACTAATACAGATCATTTAGGAAGGATTAGTGCTAGACACATAGATGCTCATAAATGATTATCGGTGAAAGAGGAGTGGGATTTGAAGAACGAATTGAGTAACTATTGACTGAGAAGTAGCTTTGTGTTTAGTGAGAATAACAAAAATGTCCTCCGTATCAGTTGATGTTTATGATGTAAAATATTTCCTGAGGGTGCTTATGCAGTAAGTAATGAGTGTTTATTAGCTGGCCCATTTTAAACACTTTATATTTTGTTTTGTTTTAGTAATTGAATATAATAAACAGTATTGTTGCCTGGACAGCAGCTGTGGTTTTATTACCCAAAAGGATGCTTTTAGATTGCTATCTTTTGTAGTGTCCACTGGTTCTGTTTGTAGATGACAGACACAAGCAATTCCTCTTTTAATGAGTTGGCAAATGTTATGAGTTTGAGGATGAAGGTTTCAAGTTCTTGATTAGGCAAATTAAGTGGTCTGACTTCTTTTTAACTGTTCTGTGCGGATGGCTGATTTTCCAAAGACTAATTTTCAACAGAGATTCTTGAAGCCAGGAAGCTCTTTTATTTAAAAACAACAACAATACAAATCCCTGCAATTTAAATAAACTGATGCCCAGGGGAGTATACTATTTGTGGTTTTAGGAAGTTGAAATGACAGACTTATTATAAATTCATTGTAGCTATCTTTCTATAAAACTTTAAATTATAGTTTCAACACAGGGAAGTCTTTGAATGAAACAATGTTTTCTACCCATTAAAAAAACAATGTGTTCATGAGAGGAAATAGAGCTTAACACAACATTACTTAAGCTAAGCAAGAAGAGTGCATATTGTCATTGAGAGGTTCTGGGATCTCTGGGAGGACCTCAGAGGAGTCTCCAGGAACTGTGGGCAAAATGCCCCAGATTGGGGTATGAAGAAGGCAGTGTCAGATTTCACAGGGCTTCTGTCCTTCTAAACTCCTCTGGCGACAACTTGACCTCCAAATATCCATTCTCCTCCTTAGCTGATCTTATTCAGGCTGCATGAACTGAGGTGCTGCCACACTCTTGTAATGCTGCAAACCAGTTGTGGACCAAGGGGAGAAAAATAGGAATTAGAAAGAGCCCATGTGAACAAGGTGTTCTTCATTGTTCACTGAGGAAGGAAGACTTCGATGTGAAGTGCCCAGGGCCAGGACGGGCACATGCTCTTTTAGGCTAAGGTTATTTGTGCACAAGAAACAAGGTCTAGGTTATGTTAACAGGAGTGTACATTTATCATGTAAGTGAGACAGGGCCTTCATGGTAAAGAGTAAGATGCCTTCAGAGAAATATTTTAGAAAAAATAAACAAACTTTAGTACAAAGAGGAATGCTACTGGTCCTACTTCATCCCTCCCTCTCTGCCCCCCCTTTCCTCCATGCATTAAACCAGAGCAAATGTCCCTTCTCAGCCTCTTTTAGTACATAATAGAGTTTTCTGTAGGCTACCAACCACACAGAAGAGGTAGAAAGATGGCTGAAAACCTGGGACTATAGCATAACCCTCCCCTTGGTGGAAATTTGGTGGAGAAAAAAAAGGCTATACACTGAGGTTGTGAACATTTCCAAACACAAGATAGGTTTTAGGGGAATTAAGATTCTATAAAGACTTTAATATATAATTTAATCATCTCTGGTAGATTTTTAATTGAAGTTCCATTAGATTTATATGTTAATTTTGGAGGAATCTGTGTTTCCATAATACTGTTTTTCCTATCCAGGAACATAGTACACATCTTTCCATTTCTTCATATCTTACTTTGTGTCTTTCAATAGGATTTAAAATTTTTTTCATATAAAATTCTTGTTAAATCTACTCCTATGTATTTTTCCTTGTTATTGTCATAAAGAATGAAAATTCCTTCTCATTTCCCTTTCTCAGTGATTATTGCTAAACAGGGAAAATTATTGATTTAAACAAATTATCCTGTACTTAGCCACCTCACCAATTCATGTAAATTCTTTCTTTCATTTTTCTTTCTTTCTTTTTTAAAAAACAGTCTTGTCTGCAAAGGGATTAGCCTTGTTTTCCAATGATTTTTACATGGTATTTGATTTTTCTAAAACTTGTGTGGCATTTGTTAACATTTTCAGAACAGTGAATAATAATGGTTGTAGCCGTCAACTCTGTCTAGTACTGGTATTAAGAAAAATGGCTTTAGGGAATTCCCTGGTGGTCCAGTGATTAGGACCAGGCGCTTTCACTGCTGTGGGCCCTGGTTGGATCCCTGGTCAGGGAACTACAATACCACAAGCCTTGAGGCGTGGCCCCCCCCCCCCAAAAAAAGAGAGAAAAATGG
This sequence comes from Balaenoptera musculus, assembly GCF_009873245.2. Lineage (NCBI taxonomy): Eukaryota > Metazoa > Chordata > Mammalia > Artiodactyla > Balaenopteridae > Balaenoptera > Balaenoptera musculus. The sequence goes on from NC_045788.1 coordinate 96,262,015, forward strand.
CTTTATTTTTCATTATTTATGATATCTGCCGTTGATTTTTGATAAATAACTTTTATTATATTTAAGTAGTTTCCATTTTACTTACTGTCTCTATTAGAAATGGTGATCTAATTTTGAGGTTTTTTCCCTGCATTTATTGACATCACATGGTGTTTCTCCTATAATTTCTTGATATACTTTATTATGTCGATGGATTTTCAGATATTGAACATCCCTTCTCTTCCTGGAATAAGTTTTATTTGGTCATAATGTATTATTTTCATTGATGGATTCTATTTGATAATATTTAATTTAGAAGATTACATAAAATGGGTCTAAAATAAGTATTTCTAAATGATCTAGGTTAGAACCTCTTTGTCAGCTTTCCATGTAAACCTGTTAATATTTGAAGTTGTGCCTGCACTGGCTTTCCTTCCTACGGCCACTGGTGAAATCTTGTCCATGCCTCAAGGCTCACCTCAGTGCCATTTCATCTGTGAAGCCTTTCCTTTGTCTTGGCCGCTACTGCATATAAACACTTCTTATGCTAGATCTTCACAATGTGTTGTAGTGTCAAAGCAGGATTTTCAAAAACTTATCATGACACTTCTGTAAGTACACAGTGAGCACTTGTCAAAGATTTACTTAACTCATGAATGAGGTAACAAGCAGCATAAGCTGGTTCAAAAAATTCTCTGTTTGGTGAACAGAGAATTTTATGGTTTATTGGGGATGGTGTGCTAAAATAAATTGGCTAAGTTAGAGACGAATTGGTTAATATCCTAAAGGGCAATAAAATCATAATATTTGGGGTTATTTTTTTCTATTGAACAGAAACGATTTGCATGTCTTCTGGGCAAAAGTTGACAAGTTTTTACATAACCTTGTAGAATCATATTAAATAGCAAGTTAGAGACAGGTATATTCTCCCAGAGAAAGAAAGAATCCTTGAGTGGGCCTCTTAGATGATGTTCAAGGATGACTTTCAAAAGATATGCAGGCTTCCTTTTGCCAAATTTCTTTGTTTTGGATACTTTTTTTCCTTAATGGTAGTAAATTCTGTAAAAGGTACCATCTACTTTATGTTTCCATTATTTGCATGTCTGACCCACACATGGCATGGTGTAGAGGAAAGCTCATGAGCTTTGAATATCTCACACAATCTAAGGTTTGAATCTTGACTCTCCAAGCCCAACCCTCATCCATATATGGTTTGTGCTGTTAGAGGAGGGGTCTGGGATAGCAGGGAGGCACAATAAAAATAGATGGAGGGCTTGGGAGCATCAGGAGAAAGCACACGTGGCACGTCTCTGGCATTCTCACATGGCAACAACTCAGCATGACCATATTTCACCAGCCTGAGGATACAGATGGGCACAAGGACACCAGTATGCTCAAGTTTCTGTTTGTGCCTCCAAATGCCTATGTAGGACTTTTCCTACCCCTGCTAACAAGGGACCCTCTCCCCTAATATTTCTGGGTTTCCCCCAAAGGAGTGCCCATTTGACCACAGATTAATATGACAGCCACAGTTACCCTATCCTATTCTCCTTCTGGGCCTTGGGCTTCTCCCTTGGTGGTGTTTGCTGCTCCTGATGCTGTCTGAAACCCCCCCCCCCCACTCCCATGGCAGTGGAGAATGTTGGAGAATGGAGAAACTGAGGGAACTTTCCTCTGAGACCCCAAAGCCAAGAAGCTGTCTTTGCCACCACTTCCAGCTGCCTGTCCTCCTTTCCTCCCACATCTGAGTATCTTAACAGGACAGATCCGTATGACAAATAGAATTTGGGGAGACTTCATTTACTCAAGGATTGTGTACTTGGATTCACATGCACGTGAGCTCCTGCTTTAGGGTAAAGAAGATTTTAAACAACTGTTATTCAGTTGTTATTTGACTGCTAATTGGTACCAGGTGCTGTAGGATAAAGATTTTTCTTTTTTTTTAAAAGGAACATTCCTGGCCTTTAAGAAACTAGTTCAAACTATCTAGTGTAGGTAGGATAAATATACTAAAATGTCAAATAATTTTGCAAAACCTAAGAAATTGAGCAAAATGCCGTAGGATGTTAACCCAGCCCAAGGCGTTTGTTGTGAGGATTTCAGTGACGATTAGGGATCACTTTCCTCAGTCATTAGAGACAACGCTGAAATCGAAGGGTGTTTTTCTCTCCAGAGAGAAATCGACTAGGGTTTATGTACTGTGTGTGAAGATGTTTGTTTGCTTATGTACAAAATATCTAGGAGTTCATGCTGAAGTCTTCCTGCCTCCCTGACAGGTTTCTGTTGTTGTTTTTGTTTTGCCTGGCAAATGTATTGACTTGGAAAAATAACTCAAGAGCTCTCATTGTGTCAACATGAATGTGTGCCATATGCCTTGTCTGATCTTGTAAGTCCTTTATGCCTGTTTTCAAAAATACAAATATGAAGCTTCTTTAGCTAATTAATCACTGCATTGTACTCTCTCACTACAGAGAACGGTAGATTTAAAATTATAACAATTAAATATCAAGTTACAAAGAGGAAAAGATGTTGAAGTGTAAGAGGTTTTTAGGGTGCAGGGGACTCTAAATTGTAGCTTCTTAAGTCATTTCTAACCAGAAACCAGATCTGTCATGAAGGAAGGTGTGTCTCTACTTTCAGAATCATTGAGTAGGGCTGTTCAGGTTAGAAGACTCTGTGTATCTCTGATTAGAGAATAAATCACCATTATTTTTTTTTAAAGGCTTCCTGTGCCACAGATTTGCTGTTGAGGAATAAATACATCCCCTTTGTTTTATGATGAAAGATTATATAACTGGGAAACTTAAAAAAAAAGGGCCGTTGTGTCACTTCAGGTGAATTGGATTAGAATGTCTGGGGTAGGTCCTGCTCTTCCTATATCACGTCTTAAAAGCCTTCCAGGTGCTTTTAATGTGCAACCAGAGTAGAGAATTATTTCCCTACCCCAGCTACACCATGAAATGATACTATGTTTACTTAATTGTCTTGGAAGTAATTAGGGTGCTGTGTTGCCAGCTCTTTATCACAGCATCTCATGATTGTGTAACCCAGACGCTAGTGTTTATCAGAGGTGGGTGGAAGCAAAACACCCAGCCAGGTCCACATGCAGAATCCGATGACTATTCACTCCTCTACTTTGAGTGATGGAGTCTGAAATGGTTGGATTCTACCTGTGACAGAGAATAGATCTGCTGTGGTTTACTTGTCCCTAGGCCACTTTCATAGGAATGCCCCCTAGTGGGCATTTGTTTATGGTAACTTTTGTTGTATAGAAAAAAATTTCTATAGTCAAATATATCCTTCTACGTGTATGTGACTTTTACCTTTTATTAACTGAGCTTTCTCTGCCCCAAGATAATATGGACGTATAGTTTCTAGTGGTACTTATGATCATTTTTTTCATCTATATCTTAAATCTGTGTGAAAAGTATTTGAAGTGGTCTTCTGTTTTCTTCCCTGAAAAGTTAGCCATTGTTCCAATGCCATTTATTAATGTCCCTATCAATTTCCCATTGATTTGAAATGATACTGGCCAGATTTCTTTGTTTATATTTGAATCTTTCTTTTAGGCTTTCTATTCTATATCCTTAATCTTTTATTGATTCCCAAACCATAAGTTGTTTCTGACTTTGAAGAAAATGACTTTAGTGTTCAATCATTGAATAAGTTGGTGACATGGAAATTTGAGAAGATTTTTATCACAAGAAGGTATTACTCTTCTTCATTTTCCAAGATTTGCTAAAATCTATAATGATTTAAAGAATTTTATAATATTTTTTTCTCCTTTGACCACCTGATGTGATGAATTACATTAATAATGCCTTGATATGAAATCATTCTTGCTTTTTCTTTTTCGGATAAAACCAACTGTGTCACCGTATATCATTCTTCTAACATGGGGCTGGATTTGATTTTTCTGAAATAGTGTACATTATAATGGAATTTAAACATTATTTGACAGACCCCACCAATAACTGGTATTGGCAGTTTCTACAGAAAATGAGTTTCAAGATTATAAGGAGTAATGGGTAGTAAGGAGACAGAGGCAGTTGGTCTTACAAAACAAATTAGGAATAAAAATGAATTTCCAGTTTAATCCTTCTTAAGGGTTATAAGCTGAACTTGTACGTTGAAGGAGCAAAACAGTTAAGGTGTAATCAAAAGTACTTTTATTCATGTACTATCCATCCCTCATCCATTCTGTGAAGACAGTTTTCTCTTTATCTCTAGTTGAAATCTCATGCTCAGATATTAAGCCTTCTATTCGTATTCAAAGAATCTCATTTCAGTGAATAAAATACTGAGAGTCATGAAATAGTCAGAACTAAGTTAAAACTTCTCCTCTACCTCCGCTCCAGACTTCAGTCAGAGGGGTAGGATCTGTTCATTTTTGTTTCTGTCTTCTGCATGCCAGCTTCTTTTTCCTTCCCCTCACTTTGTAGCCTAGGCTTCGAATCCCTCCAGGTTTGAAATACGAGGAGTGGAGAAAAGGGTAAGGAGCAAGGAAGGTTTTACTTGACTGGTCCCGATTTATTAAGACCTTGGCTTCCTCTAGCCATGGTGAATAAAGCTGCCCCTCACGGGGGCTGGGCGGGGGAGGCAGTTTTGTGGGTCTCAGGGACCCCCCTCCCCACCAAACACTAGCAATGCCTTATCTGTTCAATAACTAACATCAATACATTTTCTCCAGCTGGTTACGTAAAATTCCTCCTCGTCTTTAAACTCCTGGCAGTACAACTTTAGTCTTTCTGTGCTGAAGTCCTCATCCTTCCAGGCAGCCCTCTTGGTCAGATTCTAACACCTGGCCATCTCTAGCCCAGGAGAAGTGCTAACACTGGGATTGCAGACTGCTAGGAACTGAATGCTTGTGTCTCCCAGCCCCCCAACCCCTAAGTGTGATGGTATTAGGAGGCGGGGCTTTTGGGAGCCAATTAGGTTTAGATGAGCTCGTGAGGGCGGAGCTGCCGTGATGGGATTATATGAGAAGAGGCACCAGGGAGCTTGCTTCCTCTTCCTCTCTGCCATGTCAGGACACAGTGAGACGGCACCGTCTACAAGCCAGGAGGAGGGCCCTCACTGGAACTGGACCGGGCTGGCACTTGGATCTTGGACTTCCCAGCCTTCAGAACTATGAGAGGTCAGTGCCTGTTGTTTAGGGCACGCAGTTCATGGTATTTTGTTATAACAGCATGAGCTAAGACAGACTGTGCTAAGTGCAGCCCTCATGCCTGCTTTGTCTTCAGAGCAGGGGCTCCAGCCACAGCCTCGCACTTTTAGCCTGGTGTCCGACACTTAGCTGGGGACGCTACTGTGTATCCCAAACTAAAGGCATCCATATCAAGCCCTTCAAATGGTCTTGAAGATCCTCTCATATGGTTTGAGGAAAGTTAAGGACCCACTTCCCTAGGCTCATAACCCACCAACAGTTCTCTCTAAAGACATCTTCTTGCCATTTAGCTTCCTATTCTTTTCTAAAAGGCTGGAAGTGTTTGGTAAGCCAAGGGTTACACAACTGGTTCTTTGTTAGCTCTTTTCAGGCCCCACACAACCTTGCTATTCTATTGCTTGGGTATGGCAATAGTGGACACCTGTCACTCTGAGGTGTCAGCCAAAACAGACTTGGGAGTCCTATTTTCATATCCTGTTTACACAACAGGATATTTATCATATTACTTTGTATTTGGTATTTGAGTAAGGACAGCCTAGAGAGAAGAGAAGCAAAGGGTCAGTCCAGGTCAGTCAAGGACACAGGCTTTGAAGCTCTGAACCAACTCAGTAGAGTCTTCTCTGAACCACATCAGAATCTGGTGGTTTTAACCTGCACTGGATCTTTCTCTTCTTTTTTAACACTCACAGTCCCCTCATTTCTTCTATTGGGTTTTGCCTGACACTTTTTGAAAACATCTCTATTAAACTTTATGAATCCATTTCACTTTCCTCTTGGTGAGTCTTCTGCTTACTGAAGCAGCTCCTTTTCCTGTTTCTTTTCTTTTTTTTTTTTTTAAAAGGTGTAGGCTTATTTATTTATTTATTTTTTTGGTTGTGTTGGGTCTTCGTTTCTGTGCGAGGGCTTTCTCTAGTTGCGGCAAGCGGGGGCCACTCTTCATCGCGGTGCGCGGGCCTCTCACCATCGCGGCCTCTCTTGTTGCGGAGCACAGACTCCAGACGTGCAGGCTCAGTAATTGTGGCTCATGGGCCCAGTCGCTCCGCAGCATGTGGGATCTTCTCAGACCAGGGCTCGAACCCGTGTCCCCTGCATTGGCAGGAAGATTCTCAACCACTGCGCCACCAGGGAAGTCCCCTTTTCCTGTTTCTTAAATCTGGGTTTCCAAAGTGTTTTTGGGAATATTATTCTTGAGAAAGAAGCCACAAAAACAATGTTCTGTAATTCCATTTATTTGGTGAATGCTGCATGCATGCTAGATCAGTCTTTTGGTGAATGACAATGCATAAAGCATATCCAAGGGTTTGAGGAGGCCTGCAGTAAAGAAAGTGGTTTAACTTTTTAAAGCCAAGCACTTCACAAACTTATCTGACTATAGACTGTTATCACTCCCGTTTGTCTGGTGGGACTTGTGTTCTCCTCAGAAACACTTTGGAAATACTGATTTATACCACTTTGCTGCTCAGGGATTGGTTAGGATGTTGTCTTGCGCTATACGTGAAGTCAAGGAAAGCTAGGGAAGGACTGCCACCTTCTTGTCAACTTATCCCACTTAGATGTCTGAGCTTTCTCTCAAATTGCACCCTATTGATCTTTCCTTGCTAATTCCCTTCCATAATTTCCATTTTAGAATTTTATCAGGACTTCCCTGGTAGTCCAGTGGTTAAGACTCCACGCTTCCAATGCAGGAGGCACTGGTTTGATCCCTGGTCAGGGAACTAAGATCCCACCTGCTGCAGAGCGTGCAGAACAATGTTACACAACATTGTAAATCAGCTATACTCCAATAAAATAAAAATTAAATTAAAAATTTAAAAATACCTTATACATACACGTAGCTAACTTATGGAATGCCTTTGTATTATAATTGTATGCCATGTGTTCTCCCATTTAATGATCAAAACCCTAGAAAGAATCATTATCTCCATCTTACTCAGATATACAGAGGACAGGCACTCATTAAATGCTTTCACTGTCAGAGACAGGCAAAATCATGCTCACCAGGGAGAACTCCGGCATGAGAAATATTGATTTAATCATAGGAGTAAATGACAATAGTGCTGACATTTGGATTCCAGTTGCCTCTCGATATTATGATATAATAAGAAATATACATTTGGTCTTTGTTCCCAGTTCCTGGAGCAAATCTTCTGAAACCCTTACCTCTAGAGTGTTAGGGGTGAGGAGAAGCAGCTTTTGTTATTTTCACCGCACCTAACTTTACGCTAATGAGGTTTCTCCCAGAGGAGGGCGCAGGTTGCCAGAGGGACCGACCAAGTGATTAGTGGGTTGGAACTTTCAGCCCCACCCCTGACCTCCTGGGAGGGTGGAGAGTCTGGGGATTGAGTTAATCACCAATGGCCAATGATTTAATCAATCATGCCTATGCATTGGAGCCTCCATAAACCCCTAAACAAAGGGAGAGCTTTCTGGATTGGTGAACACATTGAGGTGCTGGGAGGTGGCAGTCCTGGAGAGGGCGTAGAAGCTCTGTATTGCCCACCCCCTGTGGCTTGCCCTGTGCATCTCTTCCATCTGGCTGTCTTGTTCTACCCTTCACAATAAGCCTGTAATAGTAAGTAAAGGGTTTTCCCGAGTTCTGTGAACCATTCCAGCAAATTATTGACCTAAGGAAAGGGCTGTGGGAATCTCTGATTTATAGCCAGTCGTCCAGAAGTAGGGGAGGCCCAGACTTGTGACTGGCATCTGAAGTGGGGGGCAGTCTTGTGGGGCTGAGCCTTAACCTGTAATTCTATGTTTAATTTTTTGAGGACCTGCCATACTGTTTTTCATAGTGACTGCACCATTTTATGTTCCCATGAGCAATGCACAAGGGTTCCAATTTCCTCACATTTTTGCCAACATCTTTTTTTTTAAATAATAACTAGTGGGTGTGAAGTAGTATTTTATTATGGTTTTGATTTGCATTTCCCTAATGGTCAGCACTGTCAAACATTTTTTTATGTGCTCATCGGCTATTAATATATCTTGGGAAAAATGTCTATCTGATTCCTTTGCCCATTTTTTAAATTGAGTTGTTTTTTTGTTGAGTTGCTATAAGTGATGATTTTTTTTTAAAGAGTACTATTGAATACAAAGTATCTTTTTTTAGACAAAACTCTCAGTTTCCATACAATATTGATTTTCTGGAATTTCCTAGCTATGCTTAAATTTCATTTTTTCCTATTTTAGTATATGTGCTGCCGAAGCGAGCACTCATTTTTTCCTGTCAGAATTGTTTTCATTGATTTTTTTTAAAATGGTTCCTGGGAAAATGAGATTTTCATCTCAGCATCTGTGTTATGAAATACTGATGACTGTACTTTCTGGCATGTGTTCTGATTAAATTGCTAGTTGGACAACCCATTTTGGCTACCCTGTTTTTTTAAAAAGTTAACATTTTAGAGGATAAAATCCATATCTTCTAATTTTTCAAATTATTTAAATAGTGATAGCCTCCAAGTTCATACAACAGAGCAAATCTATTTCTTACCAAATTGGGTGAGAGAAGAGGAATCATGACCCTCCACTGAGAAATATCTCATAGTTTCTCAGAGTGGGTTTTTTTTTTTTTTGGTCTGAGTAGGTGACTGAATGGACTAAATTTATTGCCAGATAATATTGAGTATTGACCTATATATTAGTTTCCTCTGGTTGCTGTGACAAGGTACCACAACCTTGGTAGCTTAAAGCAACACAATTTATTCCCTTACAATTCTGGAGGCTCAGACGCTGAAATCAAGGTGCTGACATCAAGGTGTCAGCAGGACCACTCTCCCTCTGTTCATGCTAGGGGACCACTCTCCCTCTGTACGTTCCAGCTTCTGGAGCAACCTTCCTTGCATTCCTTGTTGCATGGCCTCTTCCTCCATCACCATAGCCTTTGTCAGCATAACATCTTGGCTTCACTTGTCGCATTACTTTCTTGTTCTGGTGTATGAAATGTCCTTCTGTCTCCCTCTTATAGCAATACCTGTGATTGCATTTAGGAGACAGCTGGATAATCCAGGCTACTCTCCCCATAACCCTTAAATTAATCACATCTGTAAAGACCCTTTTCTGCCATGGAAGGTAACATTCACAGGTTTCAGGGATTAGGATGTGGATCTCTTTCGAGGAACCATTTTCTAGCCTACCACAACCTATAAATGGCTCTTTGGAAATTTAAAATGAAAAAGAAAAAGGAAGTTGTAAACATCATAGATGTCACCGACTCCTAGTTCTGTAAACAAAGTTTAAGTTCAATACGATTCTCCCTTTTAATCGTGCTGACTGCCTTGCTGTTTCTTTTCCCATTTTGTTCTTAACCATCTGCAGTTTGGATTCTGCTCTGTGCAGCTGATACAATGCTTTCAGAAGTTTTTCAGTGACTATAAAGCCTAATCTTGGGGCGTCTCTCTTTGGTTTTCATCCTCCTCATTCTCTTTGAAACACTCAGCAGAGACCACTTATTAATAAACATAACTCCCTTCTTTAAATGCCTGCAGCACTCACTCATCTACTGGCTCCTCTTCTTCCATCATAATCCTTGTAACCAGCTCTTCTCTCTCCTGTGATGTCTTTTATTCTCCTAACCCATAATATTGAATTCTTTGAGGTTCTGTGCATAGCTCTCTGGTTTCTTCCCAGACCCCAGTCTTTATGGGCTCTTGGGTTTAGCTATGAGTTGATGAGACTCACAAATATTTATCTTTAAACCTGAATTCTAACTCTATGCCTGTGACAACCATCTATTTCCTGCCCTCTGACAGGTCATGGACATATAGATATCCTGATGTCATCTCTAATCCAGCATTTATAAAAACAAAACTCATCTCTCACTCTTCTTACTGGCTTTCTTTTTAATTTCCAAGCAGGTCAATGACACCACCATTAAGCTAAAAATTTTGACATCTTATTCCTGACAACTAGGCATTGTTATATCCTTTTGATTCTTAGTGAAAATAGGTTTTGGTTTTGTCATTTTTAACTCTGTAGTCTAGAGCAGTGCTATGCAAAGCGTGGTCCGTGGATCAACATTAGCGCCACCTGAAAGCCTGTTAGAAATGCAAATTCTTGGTCCTATCCCAGCCCTTCTGAATTACAATCTGTATTTTAACTGTGTTTTAGCAAGCTCTCCAGCTGAGTCTGATGCGTGGTGGCGTTCAGGCGTCCACTGGGCTAGAGTCGAGTGTTGGCGGGCATCGCTCCAGGCTGAGATCACGGCCGCAGCTTCTTAATAGGAGGTGAGTCTCCCTATTTCCAGTCAAATGTCTTATGGACAGTTATTTTCTTTTTCAATTCCTATTTTCTCTGTCAATCTTATTTCATATCTTACAGTGTTATGTATTTCATGTGTATGAACTATGTGGAAACTGGCCAAGAGGACATGTTCAAGGGAAACAGACATCTAGAATTAATTAACGCACTTCCAGGTTTCATTCCTGTTTTGAGTGTCAGGCTGTGGCAGTTTTTTTCCCTTCTTCTTCTTTTTTTAATGCTCCCAGCTCAGTGGACTTAGCTCCTTCCGTAGTAGAAAACTTCAAAACAGAAGTCTTGTTCCATCTAGGAAAGTGGGTGACCGGAAGGAGACTAGGAGAGGGAGAGGACTGCTATCCAAAAACTAACTGTGGATTGCAGATATGAGTAGGAATTTTAGCATCAAATGCATTGCTGAGGTTTGTCACGTATTAGTAGTTTTTTTTTTTTTTTTGAGTAAAATAACTTAAAATTTCCAAGTCTTTTCAGCTCCTCCTAGCTTTCTTCATGCAGCTAGAATTCATGGCAATGGTTTATCTGAGATAATCTCCTTTTCTATTTTTCAACATTAGTTAAGGCCAAGAACACAAGGAGGAGATCCTTTTGTTAGATGACTAGCATTTGGAAAAAAATTTGGATAGAAGGGAGAAAGTCTTCAAATAACTTAATTACATGCTTGTTTCTGCCCCATGACTCCTGAATGTATTGATTTAACTAAAATTTAGTATTCCATGGACACCTTTCAAATAAAAAAAAAGAAGGAATTAAACATTTGTCAGTGTTGAGATACATGCTGGAAATAGAACACAATGATGCTTACAAGGGACTCTGTCTTGTTGCTCCCAGTTTAATGTGGGAAACAGACTAGTAAACAGACACTTAAAATACAGCCCCCAACCATGTAATTGGCCCAAGCCCTCTCTGCTTTTAGGATGTCAGAGAAGCTCTTAATTCTGCCACACAGTTATGAGAGGTTCAGCAGTGTAAAGACTGTCCTGTGAGTGGCGCGTCATCTGTTCCGGAACAGCAGAGCAATAGTGCAGGAACATTTGTGCTGAGAAAATGGCAGAGTCAAAGGTCTGTGAGACTGGTTTCAGTTATAAACTTCATTGACTTGTTGTAGGAGAAAGAAAAAAATTGGAGCAGGGCTCTTACCAAATCATGCCTATTTAATTCCCCACGATTGGAAGTTAAATTTAATTGTTTCAGCAGTGTGTCCAAGATAAGGGAGTTGAAATGTTGGATCAACTCATTCATTCTTATAATAATTTGAGTCATTCTGAACCAAGATAAAATTATTAAAGGATGTGCTGAGGTGGCTTACATCTTTGGCCATTTTAGGTTCAAAAGCTATTTAAACTTGAACTTTCTTAGAGATTTCTTGATGAATTAAACTGATGATTCATTCTTTTTCAAGAGGCTAATAAGTTAATAAAAGCCAAACAAAATCATTTATTCAGAGGTTCCATCCCTTAGTGAATAAAACTATTGGTTTCACATTGTCTATTTAACAACAAATAAGAATTTTATAGTTTGCTCTCAGTGGTTTTATACTGTCTGGATGGCAATAAGGAGAACAAAGTTGAAGACCCATGATCTAAAGACAGTACTAAATGTTCTTTAAATAGTGCAAAACAGATGTTTTTCCTCCCTCCCTCCCTTTCTTCCTTTCTTCCTTCCTTCCTTCCTTCCTTCCTTCCTTCCTTCCTTCCTTCCTTCCTTCCTTCCTTCCTTCCTTCCCTCCCTCCCTCCCTCCCTCCCTCCCTCCCTCCTATTGTTAAAGTGGAAGAGCCAGGATCATCCTTTACAAATATCTGAAAAATATAACTTGGTTAAGCATTATTCTACCTTAAATCTTTCTTGGCTACTTATAGGAAAATATGATACGGGAACAACTTATCTCACATTTTGGCGCTAATGCACTTAATCCAAGTAATAGGAATGAGGCCACATTTTAAAAATTATTTCATGCACATATATTATCAGAATCATATTTCAAGTGTGTCTCCCATTGATTTTACTTACAATACTTATGCATCAATCTCCAACATTGATAGAAGACCGCTGAGTATACAGAGCACAATACTAGGCACAGTGTACTTGATTGGAAAACAGCCTTTCTAGTAAATTCACAATGTTCTTGAGAAATCTAAACTGATGTGTAAAACCACGGAGAACATACATTGCTGCCTGAAAATAGAAACATTAAATGAGCACTCTACTAAATAAGTAGAAAAATGGACAAAGTTATGCTCAGTTGTGAAGGCTTGAGAGTTAAGTCCTTTGCTAGTTTGTTCTGCTGAATATCCACCAGTTCTGTACAGGTTGCTAGAGTTCCAGACTGATGTTTATATAAAGTTGTGTTTATGTGACATTTAAGAACCATTGGCATGAATCTCTTTGAGGTTTATTGTAAGCAACATAAATCAAATAAAATCTTGTAGCAAACTGTGGCAGCTCTCAGCTTCTGCTGGGACATTTTAAAAGCCCCACTTTTTTTCTTTTGTCTCCATATAGAACCTCTGGAAATCAGAGGATGGTAAGTAGATCTTAGGGTATCGTTTCATGCTTTTAACTCTATTTAATCTCACCCTCAACCCCACTTCATATCAATAATCTGTCTTGTCATATCCTCTTAGAATTTTTTCAAGTACATTCATCTTTAAAAAATTAGTTTTTGCTAATACACTGTTTTATAACCTCTCTTAGACTTTGTCCTATTGTGGTAAATCTTATGTCCTTTTTTAACGTTATTTGAAATTTTAAAATTAAATATTGTGACAGACACTGTTAATAATAACCAAATATTCTTGCACATTTCTACATTTCCCAGTCTCTGCAGTTAGGCTGGGGACAATGTGACTCCTTCAGGCAAAAAAGTATAGAAGTAAAGAGATGGTTTCTTGGCCAGAGCAGTTAAGGACCAATGTGGCACTACCATCTCTTTCTCTCTTTTATCTGTGTAATTGGAGAAATCCAAGATGCTGGAGTTGCAAGATTGAAGAGCCTGGGACCCCAAGTCACTGCTTGCCCAACCGATTTGCATTGGATTGATATAAAAAAAAAAAAAAAAAAACCCTTGCAGTTAAACCACTGAGATTTCAGGATTTATTTGCTACTGAGGCATAACCAAGATTTACTTAAATAATACCAATATCTTGAATAAAATATGAATCAGAGAAATGGGATAAAAGTCCACTTTACATGCCTATTTCACAATCACTGGATGGGATTTGGATTCAGATAAGCTAGTTTCTAAGCGACACTTCAGGACTACTTCCAAACAATGAAGTATTTTCTGCCCGGTGATAAAGATTTAAACTGCCTAAGGAAGCTGGTCTCCACTTAGTTTTTCAAATATATTGGGGGACCATGTTATTGATGACAAAAAACCCTTTGTTATTAAAAAAAAATTTTAGCTACTGGTTTAAATGACAAAGTTATTCTTTCAAAGCTTTGCTTTTTATATATTTTTTCTGATTATAAAAGCAACATATGCTTATTGAGGGAGAAAATTTTAAGAAATACAGAAAATAAATTTAAAAAATCCCTTCAGTCCCTCATAATCTTATACACCTGGAGACAAATGCTAGTATTGTTGGATAACATTTCCTTCCAATCTTTTTACTTTGTGTATGTAAGTAAATGGTCTTCTTTTGAAGACTTGAAGTATTGTATTAGCTCCTCTTGGTTTTTCATTTAATTATACCATAAACTCTTCTCCATGTTATTTAAATATTCTTTGTAAATATTATTTTAGTTATTTTGCATTTTTAACCAGGACTTCCTTGAAATAGATTTCCTTCCGATTAAGACTTTGTGGGAGTTTTCGATCTGTTTATTTGTAGGATTGGTCCTGATAGCCACACTGAACTTCTGAGAACAAATGTATAGAATTAAGACTCTGTGTGTGTGTGTGTGTGTGTGTGTGTGTACATACACACATTCATACACATTCATACACCAAATAGATTGACTTATCTGACAGTTCTAGTAACCACCAACTTTAAAAAAGTTGACTTTTATCTTAGGTATAGAGTAATTTGAAGAGCAGTCACCATTATTTCAACTCAAGAAACATTTATTGAACATCAACGTATGCATAGTACTGTAAATTAAAGTTAAGATGATGATCATTCCTGCCCTAAGAGAGCATATGCTCTAGATTAATTCTTAAATAAACAGGTTCTTGGCTGCATGTCTGCTAGATTTGAGGAAACACCAGACACTGACAACACTTGGATAAATTACACAAGATGCACTTATCTGAGTGATACACGACAAAGTTAGCAGAGTTAGGTTACTCAGCAGAGATCCACAACATTTTCCCCAAAAGGCACAAATCTTCTTGTCCTGTGGCAGGAAGCACCTGTGAGCACAGAGTTTCAGATGGTGATGTCGGAATGTCTGAGGGTATATTGTACTTTCTGGGAGCATCACTCCTCCCCTTCTGTTCCACCCTTCTTTGTAATGTTGAATTAGGCTAGATACCATCTCACCTGGGCAAGAGGCCAGCTTCATGGGTGTGTGACAAGTGCAATTAGCTGCATGGGACCCGCACTCAGAATGGGACTCTGCACTTGGGATTTAATGCTCTATAGGCACAATCTTAAAATTCTTAAGAATTTATCTTTGAATTTGTGTGTTACAAGTAAAGTTCGATAGGATGATGAGACGTGCACTGGGGACTTGGAGCTTTGGCTCATGTGAAGTCCATCTCCTGTCGCCTCCCTGCCTCCCCACATTGGGTTCTCTGCCACCTGCTCTCCTGTCCCTTCAGTGACTGATGTTGCCTTCCAACCCCGGTGGAGGCCTGGGAGTGGAGAAGGCCAGTTTGGGGCATTTGTGCCTCACCCAGTCACAGGGGAGGGACCTAGGCACCGGAGATACCCCTTTGTGTCCAAGGGAGAGTAACATTAAATAGCAAAGTAACAACAAAAGCCCACAATGACAGGTCAATTGAGAGACTGCAGAAGGAAAGAAAACATTTTTATCCTGATTTCTGGACAAGGGTCCCTGAATTTTCATTTTGCACTGGGCCCTACAAGTTATGGTGCTGGCTCTGCACCTTGGCTGGGGATAGGTCATCAGTTTTGGAGTTTTAGAACATTTGATTGCCAGACTAAAGTCTACTCAAGTCATAACAGACATTTCACCCTTTATTTTGAAGCCTTCTATTTTCCCTCCTCTAGCCCCAGGCAAAAGAGGACTGACCCCAAATATGTTCCTGAATTCTATGAAGTAGGACCAGAACAAGGATCAGTAATTTACCCAGGTGTCTCTGAAAGTCATGTAAGCAGGCCCTTAGTCTAGCTATAGGATCTATTTGGCATTATCTAAAGCATTTGTATGAAAAACCTTGTATTCATGTCATCACTATTCTCTGTTGGTCTGAAATTAAGATAATGTATTCATGGGCACTGTAACATTTCTGTTTGGTGAACAATCTTTATGGCTGTAGATGTATACGAAAAAAATAAACAGAACGTATTTTAAGCTAAAAGGTGGGGAAAATCAGGTCTGAATTGGTATGAGGGATTGACTTCTGAGCCATATACTTATTTTTAAGCCCAATCTATTTACTCATGCATATAGTCATTCAACAAATATTTACTGAGCACCCTATACATCAGGAGCTTTGCCAGGAGCTGGAGATAAGATGGCAAGCAAAAAAAGAAGCTCCTGACTTCATGGAGCTTACAGACTAATGGGCAAGCAGGGCATTCATAAAATAACTGCATGATTGCATGTGAAATTACAGACTGAGATAAATGCTCTGAAAGAAAGGAACAGCCTACGGGAGCAGATAGCAAAGGAACCTAGCATAGGTCAGGAAAGGCTTCTCTGAAAGGTAGTGGTTGAACCAAAGCTGAAGACTCTGTAGGTAACTGGGTAAACAAGGCTGAGCAGGGGTAAGCATGTGCAAAGGCACTGTGGTGGGGTGGGGGCAAGTGTGACCCATTTGAAGAATTAGAATGTCAGCGTGGCAGAGCTCAGAGTGACAGGAGAGTTTTGTGAAGTGAGACTGAGCAATAGACAGGGGCAGACCATGCAGGGCCTGGGTGAACGTGTTAAGAATTTTGGTCTGCAGCCTAGAAACGCTGCAAAAACACTGAAGGAGTTTTAGCGAGGGCTTGATAGAACTAGGGTTGTGTGCAAGGTCAGATTTACACTTTGTAAAAGATGACTCTCCCTGCAAATGGGGAAAATGTTGTAGGTTGGAAGGAATACTATGTGATTGTAGAAAGACCTGTTAGGAGGCTGGCATTGTAAACAATAGCGGGGGCAGGGGGGTGGGATTCATAAATTAACTGTGTAATTACAAACTGAGATAAATGCTCTGAAAGAAAGAAAAAGCCTATAGGAAGAGATAACAAAGGAACCTACCCTAGCATGCTTCAGGTAAGAGACCATGGCAGCCTGGATTCATGGGTGATATTGGAAAAAGAGAGCTGTGTGGATTCAAGAGACATTTAGAAAGCAAAATCAATGACCCGTTGAATACAGCAGGGGGATGGAGAAGGTGTCAAAGACAGTTTTGAGTTTTTTGGCTTGAATACTTTAATGGATAGTGGATCCATTCATTGAGACAGGAAACGAAGAATCAGGTTCAGGGGTGAATAACATAAGATCAATTTTGAGATGCCCCAGTCATGCAAGTGTTAAATGTTGAGACCTAGTTGTACATATGGGTGAGATTTTACAGTATTGGGCTTATGGCTGGGTAATTGAAACCTGGGAGATGACTATGTTCCTGCCAGGGAGACAGAGAAGTGCTGTGTCTTGAAAACAAAGGGAAGAAAGTATTTCAAGAATGAAGGACTGATTCAAGGTGCTGAATGTAGCATAATAGATGAAATAGGAAGCGCGCTGAAACAACAGGGCCTTTAACTCATATTAGCAAGAACTGCTTGGATGGAGTGATGGAAAAGAAGAAAACTGGAAGGGTTGGGGAGTCAGTTAGAAGTAGGAAAATGAGACCACTTTAGGCAGCTCTAAATATGTGTGGCCTTTACAGAGAGAAGACAATAGCTGGAGGAGGATGGGCATGGCAGAATTTTAAACTGGTGAAGCTTAGATTGATGAAGCAAAAACCAGCTTTTGATATGATCACTGAGAAACAAAAATATTTGTGTTTATAATTTATGCATAAGGCCCCCTGGTTTCATTTTCAAATGCACCTTTCCTTCAAGCTGTAGATTGTAACTTGAGACCTTTACCATAGTAAGCATTCTTTTCATACTAACTGCATGACACTCATGATTGCATGCCTTCTCTCTGGAGATCCTAGGTAAATGGTGCACAAAATTTCATATAAAAATAAGCAAAATGTGAATATTTCCAAGTTTTTTTTCATAGCAATGTTGTCTGATGTGATTCCCAAAGATTACCTCACTGGGTTTGAAGAAAAATTGGCTTTAAGCTTTTTGTGATTGCATGTATTTGTTCTCCCAAATGGTATGCTTTTGGAGCCAATCACAATAGATGAGTATGATTTAGAATAGAGTTGGCAGAATGTTTTTGTTTTGTTTTGTTTTGTTGTTCTAATGTGTTATGCAGTTAAAATAATAAATAGCAGGTTTTTTTCAACTGTGTTGTGAGATAGCCAATTATAAATAGTGAGGAAAGCCATGGATCTGCTTTCAACTTCCATGAGCCTATTTTAAGTATTGTCTGTGAATGCCAGAGGCATCTTTGTATTTTCTGCTCTTTTGATTTTCATTGATGGAGTCAGTGTTTATAATTGTGGACACATTTTGGTGAACTTTCTCATTCCTTGGACCCCATTAACACTGTGGCATTTCTCTTTCTTCTTCCTCCTGCACTTTCACCAGGGTGCTCTAAATTTAACTGAGATGCTTCTAAAATTTTTCCTTTCATTTTTGTTTTCCTCTTCAAACTTTTTGTTGTTATCAGTTTAACTCTTACATATATGTAAATGCCTCTCAAATTCATATTTTACTCCAGATTTTTTCCAGACACTTATTTAACCACTTGTTGTATTCTTACTGCATCTCCCAGTGTCCTTATGTTCTTCCCTCAAATCAGTTACCAATTTCATATCTTGGTTTTCTGTGTCTTTGAGGTCCCTTTCCCAATCACTTGGGCTCAAACAAGGTCAGCCTTCATTCCTTTCTCCTTCATCACTGATCCAGTGAGTCGTGAAGCTCCCATTAGTTCCTTTTAACTAAACTACTTCAAGTACATGGCATCAGAGCAGTAGAGAACAACTTCTGAAAGCAGTAGTTTTCTGTTTATTTCTTCCCCACCTGCACTTCTCTTCTCAGAGGAAATATACTTTAACTGTGTTTTATTCTCCAAGTGGCCACTTAAGAAAAAAAACTATAGGTAATGTACTTATAACTGTATTTATTTATTGATCTACCAACTTCATGTCTATTGACTTCCCAACATAAAACATAATATGTCTTTGGATTCATTACCCCTCCTCTTCTTCTGATGTTTCAGTATTTATATTTGTAGTTGTAATTCTTTTATTTTTTTACTTTTGAAATTTTAATCTATGTAAACATCTTTTTCTTGTCCTTCAACTTTTGGTATTATTTCTTGATCTTCTCTTGTAAAATGAGAATATCAGTGCCCTTACCCTTTCCTCTATCTTTATTGTAGTCCACAGTTACCTTCTATCTGCAACCACTTCTAAGTTTTCTGTTTGGTTATCTCTAAAGGCTGAAAACCAATAAATACTGGCTACATTATTATAGCATTATTTTATATCTATCTATCTATCTATCTCCACAGCTGGATCCCCATTACATTTCTTTCCCTATAGATGCAATGTTGTGATCCCCAGGCCCTGAAGGAACATGTGCTTTGTTTCTAGGCCTATTGAGTTTTCTGGTTTTTTGTTTGTTTGTTAAGAAGAAATGATTATGAGGAAATAAAAATAATAGTATATATTATAGTGTTTTATATATATACTATTATATGCTTTATTTATATAATTTAATATAATTATGTATAATAGTATATGTATGTGTATTTGTATTTTAAGGGCTTTAGATTTTTAGACCAGTTTTAGGGCCACAGAAAAATTGAGAGGAAGGTACAAAGATTTCCCATGTATTTTCTGCCTCCACACATGTATAGCCTCCCCTGTTATCAACATCCTCCATCAGAGTGGTACATTTGTTATGATTGATGAACCTACATTGACACATCATTATCAGCCAAAGACCATAGTTTACATTAGGGTTCACTCTTGGTGTTGTACATTCTATGGATTTGAACAAATGTATAATGACATGTATACACCATTATGCTATACAGAGTAGTTTCACTGCCATAAAAATCCTCTGTGCTCTTCCTATTCATCTCACCCTCCTCCCTAACCCTTGGCAACCACTGATCGCTTTACTGTCTCCATAGTTTTGCCTTTTCCAGAATGTCCTCCAGTTGGAATCATACAGTATGTAGCCTTTTCAGATTGGCTTCTTTCATTTAGTAATATGCATTTAAGTTTCCTCCACATCTTTACATGGCTTGATAGCTCATTTCTTTTTAGTGCTGAATAATAATCCATTGTCTGACAGTTTATTTATCCATCCACCTACTGAAACACATCCTGGTTGCTTCCAAGTTTTGGCAATTAGGAATAAAGCAGCTGTAAACATTTGTGTGCAGGTTTCTGTGTGGATATAAGTTTTCAAAACATTTGGGTAAATACCAAGGGGCAAGATTGCTGAATCATGTGGTAGGAATATGTTAGTTTTGTAAGAAAGCACCAAACTGTCTTCCAAAGTGGCTGTACCATTCTGCATTCCCACCAGCAATGAATGAAGTTCCTGTTGCTCTACATCCTCCCAGCATCTGGTGACATAAAAATAGTGTCAGTCGGGAATTTGGGCCATTCTGATAGGTGTGTAGTGGTATCTTGTTGTTTTAATTTTCATTTCCCTGATGACATATGATATGGCCATCTTCTCATGTTTATTGCCATTTGTACATCTTCTTTTATCAGGTGTCTGTTAAGGTCTTTGGCCCATTTTTAAGTTGGGTTTTCTGCTTATTGTTGCGTTTTAAGAGTTCTTTGTATATCAGACATGTCTTTTGCAAATATTTCCTCCCATTCTGGCCCTGTCTTTTTACTCTTTTGATAGTGTCATTTGCAGAGCAGAAAAAGTTAATTTTAATAAAATCTAGCTTATCAGTTCTTTCTTTCATGTATTGTAACTTTGTTGTTGTTTTTAAAATGTCATCGCCATACCCAAAGTCATCTAGGTTTTCTCCTATTTTATCTTCTAGGAGTTTTATAGTTTTGCATTTTATTTTAAGTCTCTAATCCAGCTTGAGACAATTTTTGTGAAGTGTATCAGGTCTGTGTCTAGATTCATTTTTTTGCATGTGAATGTCCAGTTGTTCCAGTACAATTTGTTGAAAAGACATTCTTTCTCCATTGTATTGCCTTTACTCCTTTGTCAAAGGTCAGTTAGCTATATTTAGGTGGTTCTATTTCTGGACTCTGTTCCATTGATCTATTTGCCTATTCTTGGCCAATACCACACAGGCATACTTACTGTAACTTTATAATTAATCTTGAAGTTGGATAATATCAGTAGTCCAATTTTGTTCTTACGTATTTTTTTGGCTATTCTGGGTCTTTTACTTCTCCATATAAACTTTAGAATCAGTTTGTCAATATCCACAATATAACTTGTTGAGATTTTGATTGGGATTACATTGAATCTATAGATCAAGTTAGGAAGAACTGACATCTTACTAGTATTGTCTTCCTATCCATGAACATGGAAAATCTCTTCATTTATTTAGTTCTTTGATTTTGTTCATCAGAGTTTTGTGGTTTTCCTTATAAGGTATTGTAATATTTTGTTAGGTTTATACCTAAACATTTCATTTTGGGGGGGTGCTAATGTAAATGGTATTGTATTTTTAATTTCAAGTTCTATTTATTCATTGTGGGTATACAGAAAGTGATTGACTTTTGTGTATTGACCTTGTATCCTGCAACCTTGCTATAGTTGCTTATCAGTTCTAGGAGATTTTTGTCAATTCTTTCGGATTTTCTACATAGATTATTATGTCATCTGCCAACAAAGACAGCTTTATTTCTTCCTTCCCAATCTGTATACCTTTTATTTCCTTTTCTTATTACATTAGTTAGGCCTTCCAGTATAACTTTGAAAAAGAGTGGTAAGAAGGGACATCCTTGCCTTATTCCTGTACATAATAGGAAAGCTTTGAGTTTCTCATCATTAAGTATGATGTTAGCTGTAAGTTTTTTGTGGCTACTTTATCAAGTTGAGGAAGTTCCCCTCTATTCCTAGTTTACTAAGAGTTTTTATCATGAATAGACATTGAATTTGTTAAATATATGCATTCACTGCTTTAAATTTTCCTCTAAGCACTGCTTTGTCTGCATCCTAGAAATGTTGATAAGTTGTGTTTCACTTTCATTTAGTTCAAAATATTTTTAAAAAATTTTGAGATGTCTCTTTTGACCCATATGTTACTTAGAAGTGTGTTGTTTAATCTCCATGTTTTTTGGGGATTCCATTTATATTTCTATTATTGATTTCTAGTTTAATTCCATTGCTGTCTGAGAGCAGACATTGTGTGATTTCTAGTCTTCTAAATTTGTTATGATATGTTTTATGGCTATCTTTCTATTTTGTTGAATGTTCAATGTGAACTTGAGAAGAATGTGTATTCTGCTCTTTTTGGATGAAGTAGTCTATTGATGTTGATTATATCTAGATGATTGTTGGGATTTTGAGTTCACTTACTGATTTTCTGCCTGCTGTATCTATCCATTCCTGAGGGAGGGGTGTCAAAATCTCCAAGTAGAATAGTGGATTCATCTATTTCTCCTTGCAGTTCTATCAGTTTTTGCCTCATGTAGTTTGCCCCTCTTTTGTTAGGTTAGTACATGTTAAGGATTATGGAGAATTGGAGAACTTGGAGAATTAACCCCTTTATCATTATGTAATGCCCCTCCTTTTTCCTGATAAATTTCTTTGCTTTGAAGTCTGCTTTGTCTGAAATTAATATAGCTACTTCTACTTGCTTTCTTTTGATTCGTGTTAGCTTGGTATATCTTTCTCCATCCATTTACTTTTAACCAATATGTTCTTTATGTTCAAAGTGGGTTTCTTGTAGACAACATAGAGTGGGTCTTGTTTTTTGATACACTCTGACAATCTTTGTCTTTTAATTGGTTTATTTAGACCATTGATGTATAAAGTGATTATTGGTATATTTGGATTAATATTTACCATATTAGTTACTGCTTTGAGTTGTTGCCCTTCCTATTTTTGTCTTCTACTCTTTTTCTGCTTATTTTTTTAAATGAGCATTTTATATGATTCCAATTTTTCTCCTTTCTTAACATGTGTTATACTTTTTTTCCTGTTTTAAGTGGTTGCCCTAGAGTTTGAAATATACAACTAATCCAAGTCCTCTCAAATAACACTGTATAATTTCATGGATAGTGTATTTTATAATAAGTAAATAATGCCAATTCCTTCATTCCATCCTTTGTATCATTGCTGTCTTTCATTTCACTTGTCTATAAGCATACATAAACATACATACAATATTGTTGTTACTGTTATTTTGAGAAAACTATTATCTGTTCAATCAATTATGAATAAGAAGAGTAAGAGTTTTTATATTACTTTCACTTATTCCTTCTCTGTTTTTCTTCCTTTCTTTATGTTGATCTGAATTACTGATGTATAATTTTTCTTCTCTCTGAAGAATTTTTTATTAAACATTTCTTGTAAGGAGGCAACAAATTCCCTCAATTTTGTTTGTGTTAGAAAGTCTTTATTTTCCTTCATTTTTGAAGGATAATTTCACAGAGTACAGAATTCTGGTTTTTTATTCTTTTCTCTCAACACTTTAAATATTTCACTCTGCTCTTTTCTTGCCAGCATGGATTCTGAGGAGAAGTCGGATGTAATTCTTATCTTTTTTCTGCTACAGGTAAGGTATATTTTCCTCTGACTTCTTTCGGGACTTTTTAGTTATCTTTGATTTTCTGCCATTTGAATATGATATGCCTGGGTATAGTTTTTTGGCATTTATCCTGCTTGGAGTTCTCTGATCTTCCTGTATCTGTGATTTGATGTCTGACATTAATCTGGGGAAATTCTCACTTATTTCTGTTTCAAATATTTCTTCTATTCCTTTTTCTCTTTCTTCTCCTTCTGATATTCCCGTTATACATGTGTTATACTTTTTGTAGTTGTCCCGCAGTCCTTGAGTATTATGGGTTTTTTTTTTTTCGGTCTTTCTTTTTCATTTTGGAAGTTTCTATTGAGATATCCTCAGACTCAGAGATTCTTTCCTCAGCCATGTTCAGTACACTAATGAACCCGTCAAAGGCATTCTTCGTTTCAGTTACAGTGTTTTTTGTCTCTAGCATTTCCTTTTGTTTTTTTCTTAGAATTTTTATCTCTCTGCTTACATTGCCCATCTGATCTTGCATGCTGTCTACTTTATTCATTAAAGCCTTGTATTGGTGGGCCTGTAGCTGGTGTATTAAATTAAGAATATACAGATTATGACCTGCTGAATGAGGAGGCACAAGCCATCCACATGACAGGTAGCTCCCTCATCATCTGGGCTCCCACTCTGGGGAAGTGAAAACCATGGGGACATTTTGATTGAAGATGCAGTTTTAATACACTCACAAAGAGGAAGTAGAGACACAAGATTTATTACTTACAAATCCCAGAAACAAGGGAGGCAGTCTGTGCAGTGAGCTGGGAGAAGGGTGGTCCTCCATCCCAGGTTACAGGCAAGCAAGAGATAGAAGACGGCACCTATTATTTATAAGGGGGTTGGGGCTGAGGTCACTAACTTATTGTGGGCTCAACTCTAAGTAGTTATTTTAAAAGGTGCCCTGGGAAAAGCAAAGTAGGAACTTGTGGCAGGAATCCTAAGCTCAGATCCTTATCTAAATGTCCAGACTCTGGGTGTGGGCATGGTTGTTATATTGTAAAATGCCTACACAGCAACTCAAAATAGCCATTTTCTCATCACAAGCCTTTAGCATAGTAATCATAGTTGTTTTAAGTTTCTGGTCTGATAATTCCAACATCCCTGCCATGTCTGTTTCTAAAGCTTGCTCTGTCCCTTCCACCTTTTTTTTTTGTATTTTAGTATGTCTTGTAATTTTTAAAAATAGCCAAACATAGATGTACTAGATGAAAGGAACTGATGTAAATAGGCCTTTAGTAACATGGGAATAATGTATGGGGAAAGGGGAAGTGTTCTAGAGCCCTATGATTACGTCACAGTCTTTCAGTCAGTCTGTCCCTCTGGACTGTGAACTTCACAAATGCTTCTGTCTTCTTTTCCCCCACCTTAGGTGAAACAGTATGGCTTGAGTGGTCTGGAGATGGCTATTTCCCTTTTCCCACATGGAAGGCTAGAAAGGGCTGGAGTTCTGCGTTTCCCTTCCTCCAGGTTAGCTGGACTCTGATAAAACTCTAGCAGATTAGGCTCTGGTCAAATAATTTCTCCGGAGGGCAGACCTTGTTTAAGAAGAACAGTGTGTTCCAGTGTATTCAAATTAGTTCCTTTCCCTGTTCCTTGCTGGAAGCATTAGGGAATTTTTCTCTGATATTTACTGTAAGAACCTGTACAATATCCTAGAGATAAAAGCCATAAAAGAATGAGGCTCTCCTACAACTAGGTCTTCCTGAAGTTTTTTACTGTCAGATTTGTTCGCTCTGAGCTTCCAAAAATTCATCAATTATAGTTCTGATTTTTCTACCATAGCACTGGTTCCTGTAGAGATTTCAGCTTGTGAGTTTCTACCTTGTAAGTTGTGATTGTTTGAATTCACTTACCAGACTCTCCAATTTTGGGGGCAGCAGCTTGTCCCATGACTTTACTTCTCTTGTGCATCTAAGAAAAGTTGTGAATACTTCAATTTGTTCCGCTTTTTATTTGTTGTTAGGATGGAGTGGTCTGCTTTTTATTTGTTAGGATGGAGTGGTGACTTCTAAACTTCTATGTTGTACCAGAAGCCAGAAGTCTTGAATTCTGTTTTCTTATACTGTATAAATTGCTTAACATTATTTCCCATTTCAGTTTGCTGCATATTTAGAAAGTGACTTTTTGAAGAGATGGAGCTTTGGGATTCTTATCCTGCATTATTTTTTTAAATTAAGATTTAATTCACACATCATAAAACTTAACCTTTTAAACTATGCAATTCAGTGGCTTTTATTACATTCACAAAGTTGTACAACCATCACCACTATCTAATTTCAGAATAATTTCATCATTCCCCAAAAGCAACTTGTTTAGCAGTCATTCCACTTTCCTCTCTACCCCAGATGCTGGCAACAATTAATTTACTTTCTGTCTTTGGATTTGTCTATTTTGGACATTTCATATAGATAGAATCATACTATATGTAATCTTTTGTGTCTGGATTCTTTGACTTAGCATAATGTTTTCATCCATGTTTTGTCATGTTCATCCATATTGTAGCATGAATAAGTATTTCATTCCTTTTTGTGGCTAAATAATATTCCATTCTATGAATATACTATATTATATTTACCTATTCATCAGTTGATGGAAATTTGGATTGTTTCCACTTTTTGGCTATTATGAACATTATTGCTATGAATATTTTTATAAGTTTTGGTGTGAACATAGGTTTTAATTTCTCTTGGGACTGGAATTGTTGACTCATATGATAACTCTGTGTTTAACCTTTGAGTAACTGTAACTGCTTCCAAAGGAGCTGCATCATTTTACATCCTCACCAGCAATGTATGAGGGTTCCAATTTCTCCACAGTCTCACCAACACTTGTTATTGTTTCTCTTTTTAATTATAACCATCCTAGTTGGTGTGAAGTGGTATCTCATCATGGTTTTGATTGGCATTTTGCTAATGACTAATGACATTGAACATCTTTTTATGCACTTCTTGGACATTTGTATATCTTCTTTGGAGACTTGTCTACTCAGATTCTTTGTGCCTTTTTTAATGGGTTGTCTTATTGATAAGTTGCTAAGAGTTTTTAAAAAAATATATTCTGAATACTATACTCTTACTGGATGTATGATTTCCTATTCTATGGATTGTCTTCTCACCTTCTTGATAGTGTCTTCTGAAGTACAAAAGTTTCTAATTTTAATGAAGTCCAACTTATCTATTTTTCTTTTCTTTGCTTGTGCTTTTGGTGTCATATCTATGGAACCATTGTCTAATCCAAGGTCACAGAAATTATATCTGTTTTCATCCAATAATTTTACAGTTTTATCTCTTAGGTCTTTGATTCATTTTGAGTTAATTTTTGTATATTGTGTGAAATAGATGCCCAACTTCATTCTTTTGCATGTGAGGATCTAATTGTCACACTGGATGAGTTTTTTTATTATTATTATTTTTTAACATCTTTATTGGCGTATAATTGCTTTACATCGTTGTGTTAGTTGCTGCTGTATAACAAAGTGAATCAGCTATACGTATACATATATCACCATATCCCCTCCCTCTTGCGTCTCCCTCCCACCCCTCTAGGTAGTCACAAAGCACTGAGCTGATCTCCCCGTGCTATGCGGCTGCTTCCCACTAGCTACCTATTTTACATTTGGTAGTGTATATATGTCAATGCCACTCTCTCACTTTGTCCCAGTTTACACTTCCCACTCCCCGTGCTCTTAAGTCCACTCTCTACGTCTGCATCTTTATTCCTGTTCTGCCCCTAGGTTCATCAGAACCTTTTTTTCTTTTTTTTGATTCCATATATATGTGTTAGCATACGGTATTTGTTTTTCTCTTTCTGACTTACTTCACTCTGTATGACAGTCTCTAGGTCCATCCACCTCACTACAAATACTCAATTTCATTTCGTTTTATGGCTGAGTAATATTTCATTGTATATATGTGCCACATCTTCTTTATCCATTCATCTGTTGATGGACACTTAGGTTGCTTCCATGTCCTGGCTATTGTAAATAGTGCTGCAATGAACATTGTGGTACATGACTCTTTTTGAGTTATGGTTTTCTCAGGGTATATGCCCAGTAGTGGGATTGCTGGGTCATATGGTAGTTCTATTTTTGGTTTTTTAAGGACCCTCCATACTGTTCTCCATAGTGGCTGTATCAATTTACATTCCCACCAACAGTGCAAGAGGGTTCCCTTTTCTCCACACCCTCTCCAGCATTTATTGTTCGTAGATTTTTGATGATGGCCATTCTGACTGGTGTGAGGTGATACCTCACTGTAGTTTTGATTTGCATTTCTCTAATGGTTGGTGATGTAGAGCATCCTTTCATGTGTTTGTTGGCAATCTGCATATCTTCTTTGGAGAAATGTCTATTTAGGTCTTCTGCCTATTTTTGGATTGGGTTGTTTGTTTTTTTTTGATATTGAGCTGCATGAGCTGCTTGTATATTTTGGAGATTAATCCTTTTTCAGTTGCTTCATTTGCAAATATTTTCTCCTATTCTGTGGGTTGTCTTTGGATGAGATTTGAAGAGATCAAATGAAGATATCTTTGTGAGAGGGGTCTTCCAGGGGATGACCAGACAGGTCAAATAATGGCAGTGTTCTGGGGAAGAGAAGCCCCATAGAGTGGCTGCCAAGCTGCTGGTTTTCACCATGATCATGGGTTGTTGCTTTCCAAGGATACTGCGGAGCTGGAGAGTGGGGGATGAGAATAGGGCAAATTAAAATGCCACAGAACTCACTGTATTTACTGAGATTCAGTCACTTGTTTTGAACAAATGCTCCCTGGATTGCTACAAGCCTTTGGTTAATTTCCAGAGTTCTAAAAAAGTTGATTTTCACAAGTTTTACCAGTGTTCTCATTGCTTTTATGAAGGAGAGGTTTTTCAGATGTCTTTACTCTTCCATTTTCACTGATGTCACCCCTGCACTATTATTTCTGTGTTACATTCTCACCATTTTCTAATCTCTCAGTCATATTTACTGTTTTATTGAGTCCCTGCCCCTCACCCCTCTTGAAGATTGGAGCCTGTGTCCTCCTTATCCAATCATTTGACATTCTCCCTGGGCCTACAGCATGGCTTTTATCCTGAACATTTTGGATTGGATTCACTGTTTTCTAGATACGGTGCCTTGTTCTGTCTTGCTTTGACCGTCATTTTCCTGGAAAACTTTTGTAAGTAATTTCTTAAGAAAGTGATATGTGGAAAGAAATAGGTATGTGTTCTTGCATTTTTGAAATGTCTTGTTCTTGCCTTCACTCTTGTTTGATAGTTTGGCTAGGTATTGAATTTTAGGTTTAAAACTTTTCCTCAAAAAATTTGAGGGCATTGGTCCTTTGTGTTTCTGTCTGTTATCTATTGCCACAACAATGATGAATAACAAAGTACCTTAAATGTAGTAGCTTAAATAAATCCAAGCATTTATCATTGCTCCCAATTCTATGAGTTGTCTGGGCAATTCTTTTAGTCTCAGTTGGGATACTTATGAGTGTGGTCTGTTAAGAGTAACTCTGTGACTGCTGATTTTAAATAGAATCACATATTTGGGAATTGGCTAGCTATAGGCTGGTCTAGGATGACTTCATCTGGAGTGACTCAGCTATTTTCCATATCACTCTCTTATTCTCCCTCCATGTTAGCCTGAATATGTTCTCATGACAGTGGCAGGGATCCAAGAGAAAGGCTGAACACGTACAAGCTCCTTTTCAAATCTCTTTTGCTAATAACTCATTGGTCAAAGCAAGTCATGTAGTTAAGCTAAGAGTCAGATGAGAGAAGACTACAAATTTACAAGGCAAAGGGTTTGATATGGGGAGATTATTATTTTGAGCCAGTAATGCGCTTAATTTATTACAGTGTTCTAGTATATAATGTGGCTGATGAGAAGTCTTGTGCCAGTCTAATTCTTGTTCTTTTGTTTTTGTTTAGGATTTACTCTTTATCCTTGACCTAAAATTTCACAATGGTGCATCTATGTACATTTAAAAAATATTACTAAGAAATAATTTTAATGTATACTTGGTGGATACTTTCAATCTGAAGATTTGTCCCTAAACCCTGAAATTACCCCCTTTGATAACTTTTTTTCTCATCATTTTCTTTTTACGCTTTGAAGTTCCCATTAATTGAATCTCCTGGATTTGTTCTGCGTGTCTCCTGTCTTTCATAGAGTCCATGTTTTGGTCTTCTTATTCTGGGAGATTACCAAAATTTTGTTTTCCAGTCATTACACCAAATATTTATTTTGGCTATTTAAAAAAATTTCTAAAAGCGCTTTCTTGTTCTCTTCCTTTTTCATTGCTTTCTATTTTAGTGTTATGGATGTAATTTCTAACTCTGAGTAAATTATAAATTTTCTTTTGTCTTTAAAATTTTTTTCTTCTATACCTTGAATTATTTGTTTCTACCAAGATCTTAAAAGTGTTATTTTTTTTCCCTTTTTTTTCGGGAGGCGGGGAGGTCTTTCTCTTTTATAATGTTGGTTCTTCTCATATATATACCTGGTAGTCCTTGGTTTTCCATTTACATTCATGATTAAAGTATAGGATAACTGGCATATGCCTCCTTTATTATTTTATTAATAGCTTTATTTTCTAGTTAAATGTCTTCTCTGAATGGCCATTTTTACCAAGAGTCTATGTGGAGTGAGTAGTTTTCATCACCTGTCTTGCTTTAAGATCAAGGGATGGAGTAAAGTTAGTGCTGAGGATGGAGTAGCCCCTACTCAAACATATGGGAGACGTTTTATCCTTTCTGTTGCACAGTGGACACTTTATTGTTTTGTAGAGTTAAGTCTTCCTGTCTCTTAGCTCTCTAACTAGATTAAAGTGTGGGAACACTATTATATACATACTTTACCTCGCAAAATTCTGCTTTGCCCAAGACAGTTGTGTAATTAAATTGATTAATTAACCTGTTGCCAGAAGACTTTAATACTTGAGCAAGCTTCCCTTTCTTGCTAGAAAGTGTTAACTGCTCTTACTTGGTTAAGAATAAAAAAAATTCACTTTCAGTTTTACTCTAAGTTGTTTTTCTTACTAGAATCCCCTAATTAGTTTAGGTATTTCACATTCCAATAACTAAATTTATGTTGCAACTTCAGAGTTTCCTGGGATTTCCCATAGAGTCAGAGATATCTGCAGAATAATCTGGGAAAATTTTTGAAGTAGAAGAAGGAGTACATGAACATCTACTGAAATTCTCATTAACTGTACTTAGAAATTGAACTTTATCAATTAAAAATTAGTTTCAGTCTCTATATGATATGTACCCCTGGAAATCTTCAAATCAGTATTTTCTAAGTTTTTGTTGTTGTTTCTCTTTTTTGTAAAGTTTATTTTGGAAAATTTCCGTAATACAAATGTAGAGAGTATTATCATTAACTTAAATATCCATCACCCTGAATTATCAACAGTTCCCAATTTTGTTGCTTCTACTCCCTGCTACTTTTTTTCTTCTGGAGTATTTTAAAGCAAATTTTAGTCATCATTTCATTTCACCTGTTTTTTTTTTCTTCATAATCACTATGCCATTTTCAAACCAAACAAAATTTAAATTTCTTAATGTCATCTAATAATACATAGTTCAGTTTTCCTTGTATCTCAGAAATGTCTTTTTTACTTTTTAGAATTAGGATTCAAACAAGACACATTCACTACATTTGGTTATTATGTAAGTTCCTATCTTTTGGAGTTCTGACTCCTTGTTTTTTTTCCTTATCAGTGTTGTGTTAGGGCACTGGTTCTCAGTTTTTGTGGTGGTTTTTTTTTTTGCCTCAGCACTCCTTTGCTCTCTTAAAAATTATAGGGGACTCCAAAGAGCTGTAATTTATGTGAATTATTTATTAATTTAATTTGTTTTTAATTTATTGAGTTAATATTTACCAATTAGAAAATAAAACAAATTTAAAACATATATTAATAAAAATATCTTAAATAATTTTTTTCATTAAAAATAATAATAGTAAACCCATTGCATGTTAATATAAATAAAACAGTTTTATGAGAAATAATTATGTTCCAAAACAAAACTGATTTAGTGAGAAGTACAATAACACTGTTTTACACTTCTACAAATCACTAATGTCTGGCTTACTAGAAGGCAGCTAGATTCCACATCTGCTTCTGCATTCAAACTACTGCATTATGTTGGTTTGATTGAAGAAATACATGTGACTACATATATATGAAGAAATATATATATATGAAGAAAATCTAGCCTTCATACAGTTATGAAGTCTTGTAGCATTTTTTAAAAAATGGATGTTTATTTTCACTTTTATTTTTAGACTCATACTTCTATTTTATTATTTTTTTTGTTTAACTTTTTATTTTATATTAGAGTATAGCCGATTAACAATGTTGTAATAGTTTCATGTGCACAGCAAATCGACTGAGCCATACATAAACATGTATCCATTCTCCCCCGACTCCCCTCCCATCCAGGCTGCCACATAACCTTGAGCAGAGTTCCCTGTGCTATACAGTAGGTCATTGTTGGTTATCCTTTTTAAATATAGCAGTGTGTAAATGTCAATTCCAAACTCCCTAACTATCCCTTCCCTCCACCCTTTCCCCCCGGTAACCATAAGTTCATTCTCTAAGTCTGTGAGTCTGTTTCTGTTTTGTAAATATGTTCATTTGTATCATTTCTTTTTATTTTTAAAATTTTTTTATTAATTTTTTTCATTTCTTTTTAGATTCCACATATAAGTGATATCTTATGATATTTCTCTTTCTCTGTCTGTGAAGTCCTGTAGCTTTTGAAGAACTCCATAGTGTTCTTGTCAGACAATAAAAATGCAAAAGCAAATAATATCTTAGTGTTATTCTAAAGATAGTCTTGACCTTCCAGATCACATGAACAGGTCTCAGGGACCCTGGGCTTCTCCTCCTTACACTGAGCCACGATGGCTCCCCCATCATATAGAGGTGCTTGTCTTACTCTACTCCATCTAATAGCTCTAGGACTGAGGTGTTTGGGAAGAAGCGAGAGCAGGACAGAACAGAAATCTTGAACTTTATGTATAAGTATTGAGGTTTATTATAGTACTGAAGAGTTAATTCTGAAACTTGTATGCGTATCACGTTGAGAGAGTGAGTAAAAATATTGATGTTGGGAACAAGGGTTCTTGCTGTAAGAAAAAGGAGAGACAAATGTAGAATTGGGAAGGAGAGGAAGAATCTTGTGCTTTAATGAAGTTGAATTAGAGATATAAGTATGAACTAATCAATATGAATTTATAATGTTTAAAAAATGTATTTCTTAATTCTGTCCAGTAGAAGGGCATAGAAGCAATAGCACCATAGTAACAATGAGTTTACTTGTGCCCAGATCTTGTCTTCTGAATCCCTGCTTTTGAGAAATGCCTGATTATAGTCCTGGGAAAGAAGGGCACAGGTGAGCCTTAAACACCTTGTGGTGCCAGCAGGCTGAGGTGTGTGCAATGACAGGTGGGACCCCCAAAGGATATGGGAGCTACCTGGAGGGTCTCCCACTGGACTTAAACTATCTGTGTTTTACTATGACTTAGCTATTTTATATTTGTCCATATTTATCAAGTCCTTGTATCTGTGACTCTTTACACAAATGTGAAACAAATTTGCAAGTAAGCAAATAATATTATAAAATCAAATATAAGTCAATGACCTGTTTTAATATGCATATTTTGTTGAAACTAAATTACCTTTTGTTAGGTGTAATATATTTACTTTGTGTGTTTGAGCTTCAGTTCTACAGATGCAGAGGATGCCTGCTTACATAAGTATGTTGTACAGAATAGCGTTAATAATTTCAAAGCTTTTAAAATAGTTCATTATAATCAGTTCACCCTTCATCAAAACTCTACCAAGGAACAATCCTAGATGTCACTGTCAATAATATATCATTTTAACTCTAAAGCTTCCATGTTTATTCAAGACAAGATTAACATTGTGTTGTTGTTGAATTCTATATTACAATGGCATCTAATCAAATTACTGGAGAAGAAAAATATCTGAAGTTCTTGATTTTTGCAGATGTTGAAAATAGTAATAGTTCAAACACTGAGTCTGCTCTCAGACTGAGGCCTATCTGTAAATACTGGAAGTGATTTGTACACCCCTTTTCCCTATTCCTTTTCTTAATCCCTAACTAGAATTTTTAAACTGTTGAAAACTTCTATTTGTCCCTTGCTGGATGTGAGTACATTTAGATCTTAAGTCCATGTTTATGTTATTTCTCATAATTTGTGACAATTAAATTAGTACATTTCTTCATACCATGGTGTTCTTATATCAAATTGGCTTCAATGTTAGTACCTTAAACTGAAGTCTGTTTCTGTGAAAGACATGCCTTTCAACTATAGATTCTCTTGGTAAAAGGAAATTGTCTTTATAACTGGTAAAAATAATTCAATACAAAAACAGTGCAGAACAGTTAGCTTGACATTAGGTGTTACCAAACAATAGCAGTTAGCCATGCTTATTCCCACATACAAAGTTAAGTTCTGTGACTTTAGGTGGTTCTTGGTGCTCCCATGATCATTATTCTTGGGGAGGCAGGATTCAGCTTTGAGGTGGCTTTTTGGATGATGCAGGATATATTCACATAATTTTTAAAGTTGCCAAATAAAATAAGCTTTAAAAACATTCCTAGAGCACTTGTAGACAGTCCACAATATCATCTTAACCCCACCAACCCACCCGCCCCCCCCAACCCAGAGAAAAATGAGACTTTTGGAAACACCCAAATGATGGATTTGGAACAATGTTTGGGAAAGGTGTAAATTAGGACTGTTTTCTCTTGGTCATA
Organism: Balaenoptera musculus; assembly: GCF_009873245.2. NCBI lineage: Eukaryota > Metazoa > Chordata > Mammalia > Artiodactyla > Balaenopteridae > Balaenoptera > Balaenoptera musculus. The sequence continues at coordinate 96,296,154 of NC_045788.1, forward strand.
ATCCAGATTTCCAGTTAATTTGATAGAAGCAGTTCCAATTGACATTCATTCACCAATTTTCTGTATTTGCTGCAGTTTTTTCCCCTCTTAAAGGCTGTTTTCAATACTGATAGCATACTGAGCCTGTTCACATAAGCTGTAGGCAACTTTCTATCACAGCCGTATACTTCTGCTACCACCGATTAAATTGTTTGTTCTAAAATCTTTTTATTCCAGTTTTTAAATTTTATACAATCTATGTTTATTATATTATAATTATATAATCTAATTAGACACTGTATACATCAATGAAACAAATATTGGAAGGAGAATTATTTCTAGGAAAACTAAGATGAATGCTTTGGATGTTGATAAAAACATGGCACTGTGCTTGCTGCCTAATTAGGTGTGAATGAGAGAATTGAGATCAGAAGGAAGAATCATAATAATCTAGAAAACATTTTCACTTAAACTGCTTGACAAGGGACCCTGTGTTCTTTCCCGCCCTGAGACTAATTGGGAATTTGAATGTGATGTTGTGATAATTTTCCTTATATCTGAAGATTGGTTAAATAAATGTGTACTTTCATGTTTTAGATAAAATGCTTAAATTACTAATCAATTTGTGATTGTCCCCATCAACCAACTTTTCTTTAGCCAGCCATCTACTGGTCCTGAGTATATCATATCGTCCCATTACCTAAATCTTTAGTCCTAGCTGGAAAATAAACAGTGATGCTAGGATAGTTATTCCATTTTCTTAGATGAGCTTTTATAACACGTCCTAGTGTTTGCTTTTTTAAAAAAATTTTATTAAGAAGATGACATGTATCTATTTGGTTCCTGAGAAGGGAAAGGAAGAAATTAAAAAAGACTACTGCAGTTATCCAAAAATTTTGTAGATGTGTCATTGTTCTTTATTCACAGTAGATGCACAGGAAAGACTTGATTCATTCCAAAAGTAGAGTAGAGCCAAGATATATATTTTTAAAATTAATTTATTTTATTTATTTATTTTTGGCTCTGTTGGGTCTTTGTTGCTGCGCGCAGGCTTCTCTAGTTGCGGCGAGCAAGGGCTACTCTTCGTTGCAGTGCACAGGCTTCTCATTGCAGTGGCTTCCCTTGTTGTGGAGCACAGGCTCTAGGCGCGCGGTCTTCAGTAGTTGTGGCACATGGGCTTCAGTAGTTGTGGCGCACGGTCTCTAGAGAGCAGGCTCAGTAGTTGTGGCTCACGGACTTAGTTGCTCTGCGGCCTTTGGGATCTTCCCGGACCAGGGCTCGAACCCGTGTCCCCTGCATTGGCAGGTGGATTCTTAACCACTGCGCCACCAGGGAAGTCCAAGATATTTGTTTTAAAATCTAAAAATGTTTAGGAATTCTTCCTATCTCTTTTTGAAGCTGGTCTTTGAATATTTGTATTCCTGTCTCCTCATGTTTTCTGACTTGTGCTGGAGTGACCTGTCTGAACAGGGGATAATCTTGTTATGTGCTTATGGCTGCGGAGAAATTAAAGCTGCTCTTGGCTAAGGACTTGGACTTGAAAGAAATGACTATGTGATGTATACAATTCCGTAAGCCCACTTGTCTCCTCTACAGGTCCATGCTGTTCTGACTAACACCCATGTAGGTATTTGAAGATGTGCTGACCTTGACCTCTTACGTAACAGAAAGGTTTGCAGACTTATAGTTGAGATCTTTTAATAATTTGAAACAATTCTGGGGAGATTTTATCTCTGAAAAATACTCATCATATGAAAATGCAAGGTACTTTTTCCTCAAGTTGGAAATCAGTGGAGTTTCTCAACTCTAATTTACTTTTCATAGGCTATAATATCACAGTTTTGAGAATTTCCAATAACCCAGATTACAGCACAGCTGCACAGTTTGGAAAGCGGCTGCCTAAATGGGGTGGATCTTGTCATGCTTATTTGAAAGGATGTTTGTGGTTGTTTGACAAAATGAAGAGCTTAATCAGGATAAAACTTTTTATTCTGTCTCTCCCTTCTCTATATGCTGCCTAATATTATTTTATTAAATGACTTCTCTGATAATTACAAACACTTGGTTAATGTTAGAATATTTTAATTTTAATACGTAGTTGGACAAGTTGACTTTTTCCCCTTTCTCTCCACATTCATCCCACGAGAGTGGTGAAGCAACTACAAACATCTTTTTGCCATCAACACAATTATTTTGTTGAATGTATTTTTTGGTAAATCCATGTTCACCTTTGAAAAGAGCCTGAGTTAGAATTTCCTTAAAGCCCCCTTTGTGTAATGTAGTTTTTGAAGAAATAGACTTTATTTTTTAGAGCAGTTTTAGATTCACAGCAAAATTGAGTGGAAAGTACAGAGTTCCCATATACCTCCTGCCTCTACACATGCATAATCTCCCTCAATATCAACATCCTGCACCAGATGGTTACATTTGTTACAACTTATGAACCTATATTGACAAATAATTAACACTCAACATCTATAGTCTTGGTGCTGTACATTCTATGGGTTTGGAAAACGTATAATATCATGTATCCACCATTATAGTATCATACAGTGTAGTTTCACTCTACTAAAAATCCTCTGTGCTCCACCTCGTCATCCTTCCTTCCCCCCTCCTCCCAGCAACCACTGGTCTTTTTACTGTCTCCTCAGTCTGCCTTTTCCAGAATGGCACATAGTTGGAATCATACAGTATGTAGCTTTTTCAGATTGGCTTCTTTTACTTAGTAATATGCATTTAAGTTCCTCCAGGTCTTTGTGTGGCTTGTTAGCTCTTTTCTTTTTAGTGCTGTATAATAGTCTGTTGTCTGGATGGGCCTCAGTTTATTTATCCATTCACCTACTGAATGCTTGGTTGCTTCCAAGTTTGGGCAATGATGAATAAAGTGGCTGTAAGTATCTGTGTGCAGGTTTTTGGCTGTATATAAGTTTTCAACTCCTACGGATAAATACTAAGGAGTGAGATTGCTGGATCATATGGTAAGAGTATGTTTAATTGATAAGAAACTGCTAACTGTCTTCCAAAGTGGCTGTAGCAGTTTACATTCCCACCAACAATGAATGAGAGTTACTAGTGAGATGTATTTTTAAGTACATTTATTTTAAATTGTATAACAACCTTATAAAATGGATATTAATGAGGTTAACATGCAAAAGCGATCAGACTCAAGGAGACTGACTATCCTGAGGCTAAGAAACTAGTCTGGGGGCTTCCCTGGTGGCACAGTGGTTAAGAATCCGCCTGCCAATGCAGGGGACACGGGTTCAAGCCCTGGTCTGGGAAGATCCCACATGCCGCGGAGCAACGAAGCCCGTGCGCCACAACTACTGAGTCTGCGCTCTGGAGCCCGCGAGCCACAACTACTGAGCCCACGTGCCACAACTGCTGAGCTCATGTGCCACAACTAATGAAGCCCGTGTGCCTAGAGCCCGTGCTCTGCAACAAGAGAAGCCACTGCAGTGAGAAGCCCGTGCACCGCAACAAAGAGTAGCCCCTGCTCACTGCAACTAGAGAAAGCCCGTGTGCAGCAACGAAGACCCAATGCAGCCAAAAATGAATAAATAAATAAAAATTTAAAAAATGAATAAAATCTATCTAAAAAAAAAAGAAACTAGTCTGAAGTCTATTCTAGTTCAAAAGTTTGCATTATTTCTTCTGTGCCTTAATGACTCTGCTAAATATAAGCCATGAAGGACACATAAAACATTTATAAATCCATTAAGTTGAACTGTTTTTTCTAAATGATCTTGAAACATTATAAGTAGACCTTCCATGCACTACTCTATATATGTTGAAACTGAGGTCTAGCTTGCTTAAGTGATGTAGTCATGGTGCCACAGCTAATTAGTAGTAGGGCCAATTTTGTCCCAGGGTCTCTTGACTTTGGATATTAGCACTGGTAAGACTGATTTTCAAATATTGCTTATGGGATTGTCTTGCTACATTATATTGACTTTTATTTTTAAAAAGTTTTTTTCTCTTTAAGATTCAATCCTTTGTATTTAAATTAACTTTAACATCTGTTTTAATAAGGAAAAATTTCTAAAGTGAAAATATGCCTTTCACCTTTCTATTTTATATGAGTATTTTTTCCTACATTTCTTTTACTTTTAAAAAGCTTTGTTCAATTGGATTTTTTTAAACAAAGCTTTGCTCTATTTGGTCATATATATTATTAAATTTACAGATAAATTCAGATCTGAATAACTTGGAAAACTTGAGCATTTTAAAGTGAGAACTCACACAGAAAGGTGTATGTGTCATAAAAACAAAGAGAATTTATTCTAGTTGCCACAATAGATCATTTCAGTTATTTATAGCTCCTCCAATGTAGTTAGTACTTAAATAACAACACAATGTTCATCTTCCTACTCCTGCTTTTCTACTGCTCTCTGCTCCTTGCATCCAGGTTCAACATACATTTATTGGTCATCTATTAATACTTTGTGCCAGGCTGCATGTGAGTGAAAGTATATGACACAGTGTGTATGTACTCAGCTCTTTATTGCAACCCTGCAGAATGGACATGAAACTCACAGGAAAAGAATATGACTTCCTTTCTGTTCTTTAACTATTAATTACTCCATGAATGTTTTCCTTCTTGCTAATGGTTCAATCGTTTCTTACTTTAATTTTCAATACTGTCTTACTTTAATTTTCATGCTTTACCTCCTCAACTATATATGGCATCATTTTCCTCCCATAAAATGTATCCTACCATGATTGATCCCTTGGTTTACTGAACCTTAAAAAGATACTACACCAATTTTTTTTACAGCTTCTGTGTTTCAGCTATATGTCGTCCAAGCCAGCACATTTCTACCGCATAGCATTTGATCAGCACGTTAGGATTACGAATACATTATGGAAAAGAACTTTAGTAATGATGATGGTAAGCATCACTTAAAAGTAAGTTTTAGATAAAAACTAAAAAATAATTAATTGAGGATTATTATGATATGTTAAAGAATCTTAAGTAAAAAAGATGAATTTTCTATTGGAAGAGTGAGCTAGAAAGGGAAGTTTAGTGCTGGTACCCACTCTACTCTCAAACCCAAATGAGTTTAGTTCCCCACTTGATTGAGTATTAGTTAGGAGGCAAGCAGTACTGCTTGAAGCTCTGTCTTTTCTAACCTCATCTCCTTCATTGATGGCTTGGAGACAAGTTCTTATGGCTCTGTGTCCTTCTCACCCCTCAAGCTAGGTGTTGCTTGGCTGTTATGCTGTCATAGTCCAGGGACTTTAATTCTCAATCTGACTATGAGTACAATTTAGTACATGTATAGTGTGTCTAAACTAGTTGGTAGCATTGGGGTGAAGGCGATCCATTTCTCGGACCAAAGGTAGGTCTCCCTAAAACTTAATTTTTACACTGTTGCAAGAGAAACAAGTGTGCCCATTGTTATACTAGGGAAGTAGATGATTTTGAAAACAGTATTATCTTTTTATGAGTTTTTTCCACTTAGAAAAATGGAAAAAATTGTGTGTATTTGTACACATGTAACTGTATCCTTCTCATCCCTTGTACCCTCTCCCAAATATGGTTATACCCTTTACTATTTTGCTCTGTAATCTTACTATTCCTCCAGTTAGATATCCTGTAATGTGCTTTATACATCTTGAATCTCTACTGCCTCGTACAAAAGCTTGTAAACATCCCTCATCCCACACTGTTCTCTCCCCCACTTCTCTTCTTCATGTCTTCTTCCAAGGACTAATCCCTCTTCCCACTACATATTCTATTAATTACATTATATTTTGGCTGTTGGTTTAGCTATCTAGCCTAAATGGGTCCCGGAAGAATAGACCCTCTATCTCCTTATTCCCTCTTTCTTCAATGCTTAGCACAGTATGTGGTGCAGACACAGAATAGGGACCAAAATGTTAGAATGGAGGATGTGTCTTGTGAGAGAAGATCCTCATTATCTTCCAGTGTGTGGGTGCACTCTGAGAGTGTGCTGATATGTGTGTGGACACATGGTTCTTGTATTAGCCTTCTGTGACCATAGGAAAAATGTTAAATTTCTTCCTAACCACTTGCAGTACATAAAACATCACAGCTTAACAAAATCTATGAAATCAGATCTCCAAGGTTTCTTTGTTATGTTCTTGTGGGATTAAAAAAAAAAAAAGAGTTAAATGGACTCCATTTATCATCATTGAATTAGTAGAATTGAACTAGAAAGTTGAAGCACTAAGTTACTTCAAATTTAGCAAGTATCTTAACATTTTGGAAATAGTATAGGATCCCAATAGTATAGCAGAAGTATTATTCTAGGTTAAGGGTGACATAGGTGATCCTATGGTGTGTGATTACCTAACTGAAGAAAATATACTAGGTTGATAGTGAACATTAAAGCAAAACCTCTCATGAAGCCCTTCATTAACCTGTAGATGGTTAACCCCCAGGTGGGCTCATGCCATTGTCTCTAGCAGCCTCCAGCTTCTCCTTGCGTGTCACAACACAGCCTGAGCCCATGAAGATGCTACACCTATTCTTGGCAGCATTTTACCTGGATTTCTAAGGCTATAAAATGATTTAAGGAAAAATTATGGCATGTGAGAAGGATTCTTAATATGTATAATCTTAGGCGTAATAAATAATTTTTCTATAAATTAGTCAAAAAATTTCCCAGTGTATTCTCTATTTTCAAAGGCAAAGGAAGAAAGCTGGTGTCCTTTTTGAATTCTCACATCAACAGTCATGAGGCATTTTAATTTAAGGGGAAACAAAATCTGTGACCCACCCTTAAACAACTGAGACTGATAAACCTTTGTTTAAATTCATCTAATTTAAAATAAACAGCCTGGAAATAAGTTAGACATTTTTCGGTAGAAAGTAGAGAAAGGGATCATGTAAATACAGAAAGTGAGAAGAGATGTTAACTGCATAGATGCTGGTGTGAACTGGGAGAGAGTTTCATTTAAAAAAAGTTCTCTTGGCTCTCGTATATAGAGATCATATCCCCATCTCACCCGGTTTCAGCGTTGGATTGTTTTTGCACATGAGGGAAATCAAACAGAATCTTGACAAGTGTCTGTATTTTACATGTGTATAACTTCACAGAGAAAATACGTATTTGTTCTTTGTGGAAATTGGGGCTCTCTTTTACCTCCTCCTCCAAAGCATAGAGAATCAGTCACAGTGTTAAATACAGGATCCCTGGGCAGGACTAATCTGTGAGAAACTTCAACCTAAACCCACAAACACCTGAATTCTTACTGAGGATGGCATGATAGTGTGTGGCATTCTTCACAGTGGTCTAGTTTGCATAGTTTGGGGCCATGGTGGTATGTAGAGTGTCCTAGATCAGGAGTCAGGAGGCTTGACTTTGTTATTAACTAGTTGTATGACTTGAGCAAGCTATTTAACCTCTGTGAGCCTTAGTCTCTGTTGAAGAATAGAAAAAAGGAGAGGAACCTGTCTTTGTTGAGGTAAAAACTCAATATGAGCAAAATGTGTTTCATTCGTATACTTCTATAAAAACTCAAGTAAAATTAAGACATCAGTATTGAAGAGGTTGGCTTAGGTGATGTTGCTGTTATGAATTTCCATGGCAACACAACATACTAAGTTTTATCTTTAAAAATTATTGTGTCCATAAATCGAATGCCCTTACAGAATAAACAATGATGCATTTTGTTGATAGAATGTAGTGTGCTGCTAATTATTTGAGAAATCTTTTAACTTTTGTAGGGGTATATTTAGTGCTTACCAAATATCTGATTAATCTATCCAATAGTTAACATTTTATATCACTAATATGATTGCTTTTCAGTTAGCCAAGATTAGTTTCAGCTTGAAACCAGGAACTCAGACTATTGTATATTGACTTCTTCTTCTTTTTTCTTTCTGCTTTAACTTACTTATTCTAACTTTTGTTAGATGAATGTCGTTTAACCAATCCTTTTTTAGGCTTTTCTTCACAAATATTTCAAACTATAACTTTTGTTTTAAATCTGTTTGAAACCTATCAAAGACTTTTGAAGTATAACTCAGCATATGATTAATTATTAGCACTCTGTTGATAAGGGAACCAATAGTAAATTGATTTAATCTATTAAAGGGAAAGATGGGATTTATATAAGAGAAAGTGGCAAAGAAGAAAAAATATGGATCTTTCAGAAACAAAAAATTGTTTTCTTGGGCAAGATGTGCACGAGTTGATAGTGAGCAAAGAGATCTTTCTTTTCAATTGCTCATGGATTCTCCAGAAGACCTTAGATGTTTCCCTATAACAGGTTGCTCTGCATTCTATTAGTGTCCTTCATTAGCATCTCCATCTCGGTTTTGCTAGGCGTGCTCCATTTCTCTCATTACCATTTTTCACAATCACTTTTTTAATATATCCCCAGTACATAGCTGTTTTAGTTTTCTATTGTTGCTGAAACAAATTACCACAAAATCTGTTACTTAAAGCAGTGGTAATTAATTGAATTATAGCTGACATAAAACATCATATTAGTTTTGGGTGTACAGCATAATGATTCAATATATGTATATGTTGCAAAATGATCACCATGTCTGGTTACCATCCATAACCACATATAGTTCCAAAATTTTTTCAGTGTGATGAGAACTTTGTAAGATCCACTCTCTTAGCAACTTTCAAATATATAATTGCTAACTGTAGTCACCATGTTGTACATTACACCCCAGGACTTAATTATTTTTGTAAATGAAAGTATGTGTTTTTTGACCCTCTTCATACATTTCACATGCTCTCACCCACTGTCTCTGGCAACCACCAATCTGTTCTCTGTATCTATGAGTTCAGTATTTTTTTTTACTTTTTTAATTTTGGCCATGCCCCACGACATGTCAAGCAGGGATCGAACCAGGACCCTTGGCAGTGAGAGCACAGAGTACTAACCACTGGATTGCCAAGGAATTCCCAGTATTTTTTTTTTTTTAGATTCCACTTAAAAGTGAGATCATATGGTATTTGTTCTTCTCTGTCTCTGACTTATTTCACTTAACATAAGGCCCTCAAGGTCTATCCATGTTATTGCAAATGGCAGGATTTCATTCTTCTTTAATGGCTGAATAATATTCTGTTGTGTATGTGTGTGTTATACAAATATATGCATTTATATATACGTGTGTGTGTGTATATATATATATATATATATATATATACAGGCATTTTCTTTTCCATTCATTCTTTGATAGACACTAGGTTGTTTCCTTTTCTTGGCTATTGTAAATAATGTTGCAATGAACATGGGGGTGTGTATATCTTTTCGAGTTAGTGTTTTTATTTCCTTTGGATAAATACCCAGAAGTGGGATTTCTGAATTGTATGGTAGTTCTTTTTTTAATTTTTTGAGAAACTTCCATATTGTTCTCCATAGTGGCTGTACCAATTTACATTCCCACTAACAGTGCACAAGGATTCCCTTTTCTCCAAATCCTTACCAACTCTTGTTGTCTCTTGTCTTTTGGATAATCACCATTCTAATAGGTGTGAAGTAATATCTCATTGTGGTTTTGATTTGCATTTCCCTGATAATGAGTGATGTTCAGCACATTTTCATGTACTTGTTGGCCATATGTATGATTTCTTTGGGAAAATGTCTATTCAGTTCTTCTGTCCATTTTTTTTTTTTTTTAATAATACTAGTTTCAAGTCATAGACTAGAAGTCTTATTCAGTCCCTGACACCTCTCCCCCACCTCAGTTTGAACACTGATCTTCCTTGCTTTTTTTTTTTTTAAATTAATTAATTAATTTATTTATTTTATTTTATTTTTTGGCTGTGTTGGGTCCCCGCCTCCGTGCGAGGGCTCTCTCCAGCCGCGGCAAGCGAGGGCCACCCTCCATCGCGGCGCGCGGGCCTCTCACCACCGCGGCCCCTCCCGCCGCGGAGCACAGGCTCCAGACGCGCAGGCTCAGCAATTGTGGCTCACGGGCCCAGCCGCTCCGCGGCATGTGAGATCCTCCCAGACCAGGGCTCGAACCCGTGTCCCCTGCACTAGCAGGCAGACTCCCAACCACTGCGCCACCAGGGAAGCCCATCTTCTGTCCATTTTTAATCAGATTTTTTTTGGATGTAAAGTTGTATGCGTTCTTTACGTATTTTGTGTATTAAACCCTTATTAAATATACGATTTGCAAATACTTTTTCCTATTCCATAGGTTGCCTTTTCATTTTGTTTATGGTTTCCTTTACTGTGCAGAAGTTTTTTGTTTTGTATTTATTATTTTTAGGTTTAGAAACACAATTTATTTTTGGGTTGGATTTCCAGGGCTTTTACATAAAACAAACAAAGAAAACGACAACTATGTCAAGTATGAATATGAGCTTTCTCTGGCTTTCACAAGACATCAGGAGTTCAGTCTGCTTCCCTTTGGTTACTAAATTATAGGCAGGCACATGAGGTACTGGAAAGAAAACTAATCTGGAAATCAGGAGGCTCCCATCTTGCACTTATCTTAGTCTGGGCTCTGTAAGTTTGAATGAGTTGTTTCCTTTCTTTGGAACCTAGTTTCTTGTTTTTAATGGAAACAAAATTGTTAAAACTTTCTTTTTCTAAATTGAAGTATAGTTGATATACAATATTATATAAGTTACAGGTGTAAAATATAGTGATTAACAATTTTTAAAGACTATACTCCATGTATAGTTATTATAAAATATTTGCTATAGTCCATGTGTTGTACAATATATCTTTGTAGCTTATTTTATACCTAATAGTTTGTACCTCTTAGTTCCCTACCCCTATATTGTCCCTCCCCCTTGCCTCTCCTCACTGGTAACCACTAGTTTGTTCTCTATATCTGTGAGTCTGCTTCTGTTTTTATTATATTCACTAGTTTGTTGTATTTTTTAGATTCCACATATAAGTGATATCATACAGTATTTTTCTTTGTCTGATTTATTTCACTTAGGCTAATGCCCTCCAGGTCCACCCATGTTGCTGCAAATGGCAAAATTTTATTTTTTAAATGACTAAGTAGTATTCCATTGTATATATGTATATATACCAGATCTTCTTTATCCAGTCATCTGTTGATGGTCACTTAGGTTGCTTCCATGTCTTGGCAATTATAAATAATGCTGCTATGAACATTGGGGTGCATGTATCCTTTCAAGTTAGTGTTTTTGCTTTTGTGTTGTTTTGTTTTGGATATAAACCTGGGAATGAAATTGCTAGGTCATATGATAGTTCTATTTTTAGTTTTTTGAGAAACCTCCCTACTGTTTTCCACAGTGGCTGTACCAATTTACATTCCCACCAATAGTGAATGAGAATTCCCTGCCAAAGCTTTTCAGTTTGATATAGTCCCACTTTACTTCTGCTTTTGTTGCTTGTGCTTTTGGTGTCAAATCCAAAAAATCATCACCAGGATTGATGTCAAGGAGCTTATTGCCAATGTTTTCTTCTAGAAATTTTATGGTTTTAGGTCTTATGACCAATTCTTTAATCCATTTTGAGTTAATTTTTATGTATGGTATAAGATAATGGTCCAATTTCACTCTTTTGCATGTGGCTGTCCAGTTTTCCCAACATCATTTTTGAGGAAACCCTTCCCCATTGTATATTCATGGTTTCTTTGTTAAAGACTAATTGACTATATTTGTGTGGGTTTATTTTGGGGCTCTCTATTCCTTTCAATTGATCTATTTGTCTGTTTTTATGCCAGTACCATACTGCTTTGGTTACTATAACTTTGTAATCGGGAAATGTGATGCCTCCAGCTTTGTTCTTCTTTCTCAAGATTGCTTTGGCTGTTAGGGTTCTTTTTCAGTTCCATACAAATTTTAGGCTTTTTTTCTATTTCTGTGAAAAATGCCATTGGAATGTTGATAGGGATTGCATTGAATCTGTAGATTGCTTTGGGTAGTATGGACATTTTAAAAATATTAATTCTTCTACTGCATAAGCATGGAATATCTTTCCATTTATTTGTATCTTCAGTTTCTTTCATCAGCGTTTTCCAGTTTTCAGAGTACAGATCTTTCACCTCCTTGGCTAGATTTAGTCCTAAGTAATTTATTCTTTTTGACACTATTGTAAATCAGGTTGTTTTCTTAATTTCTCTTTCTGGTAGTTTGTTATTAGTATATAGAAATGACACAGATTTTTGTATGTTGATTTTGTTTCCTGCAACTTTACCAAATTCATTTATTAGTTCTAACAGGTTTCTTTTTTGTAGAGCCTTTAGAGTTTTCTGTATATAAGATCATGTTGTCTGCATAAATGACATTTTTACTTCTTCCTTTCTGATTTCCATGCCTTTTATTATTTTTTCTTGCCTAATTGCTTTGGCTGGACTTCAAATACTATGTTGAATAAAAGTGGTGAAAGTAGGCATTCTTGTTTTGTTCCTGATCTTAGAAAAGCTGAAAGCTTTCACCACTGAGTATGATGTTGGCTGTAGTTTTGTCATATACGGCCTTTATCATGTTGAAGTATGTTTCTGCTGTACCTATTTTGTTGAGAGTTTTTACCATAAATACGTGTTGAATTTTGTCAAATGCTTTTTCTGCACCTTATCTTGATATGATCATATAATTTTTATCCTTCATTTTGCTAATGTGGTGTATAACACTGATTTATGGATATTGAACCATCCTTGCATCCCTGGAATAAATCACACTGGATCATGGTGTGTGATCCTTTTAATGTATTGTTGAATTTGGTTTGCTAATATTTTATTGAGTTTTTTTACATCTATGTTCATAAGGGATATTGGCCTGCAATTTTCTTTTCTTGTAGTGTCTTCACTGGTTTTGGTATCAGGGTAATGCAGGCCTTATAAATTGAGTTCAGAATTGTAAAACACAAATATTTTATAGTTCTATAGGTCAGAGTTTGAAAGGAGTCTGCAAGGCTGTGTTCCTTTCTGGAGGCTCAGAGGGGGTTGATTAATTTCTGTTCCCTTCACAGATTCTAGAGGTTGTCTGCATTCTTTGGCTCATGGCTACATCACTCTGACCTCTGCTTCTATCATCATATCTCTTTTTCTGACTCAGACACTCCTGCTTTCTTCTTATAAAGACACTTGTGATTACATTGGGCTCACCCAGAAAATCCAAGGTAACTTTTCATCTAAAGATCCGTGACTTAATTACATCTGCAAAGTCTCTTTAGCCATGTAAAGTGACATATTCACAGGTTTTGGGGATTACAATGAGGGTAGCTTTGGGAGGGTTCATTATTCTGCTTGTGTTAACAACACATGACAAGATCCATGGTAGATACAAGGAGCTACAGTTATTATAATAATGTATATAATTACCCAGGAGTGTAAAACAAAAGCTAATGCTATCTTGACATATCAATAATTGATAATTATGAATTTTATGATGAATAATTCTAAGGCCCATTGACAAAGTAGTTAAAAAGTATAAGCAGACTTTATAATACAGTTCCAGTGAGACCCATCAATGAAATCTTAATGTGCTTTTACTTTCTCCATGAAGATTCATTTATTCACGTGTATATATATTTATCGGTTAATAATTAGAATTAAAAAACTATGTGCCAGGTCCTGCTCTCATAGAGGCTTACAATAAAAGGTGGAAGATAAGTATTGATGAAGTTATTACCTTTGTTGATTGATGTGATTACAGATGGCAATGCTGGAAATGAGGGATGTAGAGGGCTTGATGAGAGTATAAATTGAGTTCCTCACCTGGTATGGGGCATCAGGGTAGTTTTCAGAAGTCACAGAGATAAATGGCCAAAATTTCTTGGAAAATAACAGGTTTACCTGTAGGCATCAGTGTTCTAGGCATTTATACCATGAGAAAGCCAACTATAAAAACTGTCAGTAGCTTTCCCTCATTAATCTATCCATGCAGGGCATGTTCCATTGACAACTTTTGTTATGAGTAAATTCTTCTTGGTTTTCAAGAGTCCTGTGGTGCCATTTTTAGACAATGGTCTTATGACCACAAGAAAAGGAAGAACTGCTGTCACTTCAATGAGCATCAGGTGGTCTGGTGATAGGATAGATATAAAGTTGAAACTGTCATCTTCTCAGGTTACTGCCTCAGTGATGTCAATCACTGCCTGAATACCTCATTTTAAAAAAAGACATTCAGTTTGTTTTATATATACTCGACAGTACAAGAAATTCTTGGCTTCTTGGGACATGGGTTTCCTATGGAGTTTTTGCTATGTTGAAGGCAAGAGTTGGCCAGCACAAGGGTACCTTCCCTAATGCCCAGGAGTTTTTGAAGCTGACCAGTGCTTCTGAGGAATGTAGACCACTCAGAACTGATGCTCTTTTACCTTATGATATTGAAACTGTCCTTGGGGCCAAAGAATGGTGTTTAACTCTGATGCAACAATTACAACAGAACATATTACTTGCAGATTTGTATATAAATTATTAAGTTCTGGTTGTTACCTGGAATCCTATCTCCATGGCCATGTTTTAATAAACTGTGCTGATGGCATACTTCTTTAAGAGTTGTTTTTTTCAAGATGCACCTATGACTTTATTCTTCTCATTGTACTACAGCTCTTGAAGCTTTTGTTCCGGACTTTTGTCCTGAGAAATCAGTCACAGGATTATAGATTTGGTGAAACTCACCCAGGAAATTTGACCATTTTAGAACCTACCTTAAGCAGCTTTTCAGGCTGATTACATTTTATGGTTGATTATCTTCAGGCTACTGATTTGAAGAGATGGATGATAGATGACTAACCAGAAAGCTCCTGGAAGAATCTAAGCTTGTATAGACTATACTTCCTCATAAAGGTTACATTTTGTGGGGAAACAGACTTTATATTCCCAAAGGTGGCTGCTGCATTGACCTTAGATGTTATTTACTTCCATAGGTTTTGTTTTTAAATGTTTGTTTTTAACCTATCTTGACTGTCTGTGGTCACATAAAGGATTTTGGTTTAGATTATTCCAGGAACAGATTTTTTTTTTTAATTGAGGAAGTACTGTTAAGGCGAATCTGTGTTTTGTTTAAGCCTAAAAACCCATTTTTCTTATAGACGTTTTTACTTTGTGTGGGAAATATGCTTCCACACAAATATGTTCGTTATTTATATAGTGGTACTGTTAGATATATATCTCTATGAAGATAAAACAAATAGCTAATTTCAGAGAATCTAAAAGTTTCTAAAAAAGGGGTTATTTAAGGTTTTGTAAACTTTTATACAAGTTACTTGCTATTAGATAAACATTCTAAAGGAGTATTTTTCTTAGATCATTTTGAGCTCTAATATCCTGCTTTCTGGAAATTCCTGGAGCTTATGAATTTGACATATCAGACAAAGTTATTAAGGAATTTAAAATAGGTTTGTCAGCCTGAGTAAGTGGGAAAATTAAGGAATTTCTTATGTAAAATGCCACACAACTTGATTATTTTCTCTATAGTTTTGGCTTTCTTACAATGAAGTAACTCACAAATGCAACTATAACCACAAGCTTATGTAGGATAAATGCAAAGAGTTAGTTCCTAGCACCCTGTGCTCTTTTTCAGACTAATTATTTCCCCCCTCATTTTATTAAGATATAATTGATAAATAAAATTGTGTATATTTAAACTGTACAGTGTGACAATTTGAAATACATGTACATTGTGAAATGACTACCACAATCAAGTTAACAAATTTATCACCTCACAGTTACCATTTTTTCCTTTTTAATTTTAATTTTTAGAACTTATTTTATTGAGGCAATGTCAATTTATAACATTATCTAAGTTTCATGTATTCAACATTATATTTCTACTTCTGTACACCCTCCAATATGCTCACCACCAAAAATTTAGTTTCCATCCATCACCATATAGTTGAGCCCTATTACTCTGTTCTTTGTATCTGTGTGTTTGTTTTTGTTTTGTTTATTTATTTATTCATTTATTTTTAATAGTTTGTTTTTTATATTCCACATATGAGTGAAATCATACAGTATATGAACCATCTGAAAGAGAAATTAAGAAAACAATCCCATTTACATTAGCATCAAAAAGAATAAAACACATAGGAATAAATTTAACCAAGAAGGTGAAAGATCTGTACCTTGAAAACTATAAAACACTGATGAAAGAAATTGAAGAAGACACAAGTAAGTGGAAAGATATCTCATTGTCATGAACTGGAAGTTTTATTATTGTTAAAATGTACCTACTACCTAAAACAATCTTCAGATTCAATGCAATCTCTATCAAAACTTCAAAGGCATTTCTCACAGAAATAGAAAAAAGAACCTTAAAATTCACATGGAACCACAGAAGACCCCTAATAGCCAAAGTAATCTTGATAAAGAAGAACAAAGCTGGAGGCATCATGCGTCCCGATTTAAAGCTCTATTACAAAGTTATAGTAATCAAAAAAAAATATGGTACTGGCATAAAACAGACACATAGACCAATGGAAAGGAATAGAGAGCCCAGAAAAAAATCCATGCATATATGATCAGTTAATCTTTGACAAGGGTGCCAAGAATACATGATGGGGAAAGGATAGTGTCTTCAATAAATGGCATCAGGAAAACTGGACCACTACCTCATACCATACACCAAAACCAACTCAAAATTAATTAAATACTTAAATGTAAGATCTGAAACCATATAACTCCTAGAAGAAAACATAGGGTAAAATCTTCTTGACATTGGTTTTGGCAATAATATTTCAGATATGACACCAAAAGCACAGGCAACAAAAGCAAAATAAACAAGCAAGACTACATCAAACTAAGAAGCTTCTGCACAGCAAAAGAAACAATCAGTAGTGAAGAGGCAACGTATGGAATGAGAGAAAATATTTGCAAATCAGATATCTCATAAGGGATTAAATATGTAAGGAACTCATACAACTCAATTACAAAAAAAAATCCAATTAAAAAATGGTCAAAGGACTTGAAAAGACATTTTTCCAAGGAAGACATGAATGGACAACAGGTACACGAAAAGGTGTTCAATATCACTAATCATCAGGGAAATGAAAATCAAAACCACAATGAGGTATCACTTCACACCTGTTAGGATGGCTATAATAATAATAATAAAAGATAACAAAGGCAGGCAAAGATGTGGAGAAAAAGGGACCCTTGTACACTTTTGGTGGGAATTTATATTGGTGCAGCCACTATGGAAAACATTATGGTGGTTCTTTAAAAAATTAAAAACAGAATTGCCATATCATCCAGAAATCTCATTTCTGTGTATATGTCTGAAGGAAACAAAATCAGTATCTCAAAGAAATATCTGCACCCCCATGTTCATTGTTGCATTATTCACAGTAGCCATGACATTCTAACAACCTAAGTGTCCTTTGATGAATGAATGGATAAAGAAAATGTGGTATCTATATCTATGTCTATATATCTACATCTTTTGCTGTGATACAACATACAATAAACACATGCCACTTTAAAGATTATTTTTTTCTGTTTTTCAAATGAAAATTTAAGGGTTATATCCAATTTAATTTTTTTTTATTGGAATATAATTGTTTTACAATGTTGTGTTAGTTTCTGCTGTACAATGAAGTGAATCAGCTATATGTATACCTATATCCCTTCCCTCTTGGACCTCCCTCCCACCCCCCCTCCATCCTACCCCCCCTCCATCCCACCCATCTAGGTCATCACAGAGCACCGAGCTGAGCTCCCTGTGCTATATAGCAGGTTCCCACTAGCTATCTATTTTACACATGGTAGTGTATTTATGTCAAACCTAATCTCCCAATTCATCCCACCCTCTCCTTCCCCCCTGTGTCCACATGTCTGTTCTCTATGTCTATACCTCTATTCCTGCCCTGCAAATAGGTTAATCTGTTCCATTTTTCTAGATTCCACATATATGTGTTAATATTATGTTATTTGTTTTTCTCTTTCTGGGTTACTTCACTCCGTATGACAGACTCTAGGTCCATGCACATCTCTACAAATGGCCCAATTTTGTTCCTTTTTATGGCTGAGTAATATTCCATTGTATGTATGTACCACATCTTCCTTATTCATTCATTTGTCATTGGACAATTAGGTTGTTTCCATGTCCTGGCTATTGTAAATAGTGCTGCAATGAACATTATTAGTACTGTCTCCTGCACTGCTTAGTTCATACTTTCTAATCATGCAATGTTAAATAAAAAGAGATTCTTGTCTTGAGCTTTAGAAGTAAAGTATTTATGTCCCAGTAAGATTGAGAAACAATACTCTGTTTTATCAACTAGGTTTCAGGCCCTAATGAAACTAAGAACAATGATTCCTTTTGATATTAGTTTGTTGGTTGGTTTTTAACACTTTATTTAGAATAGTTATCTGTACCAGGATGGAGGAGTGATAGTGGAGAGTCTGTCACTGTCAGTTAAACTCAAAATTAAAACCATGGGACTTACCTGGTGGTGCAGTTGTTAAGAATCTGCCTGTCAATGCAGGGGACATGGGTTCGAGCCCTGGTCTTGGACAATCCCACATGCCGTGGAGCAACTAAGCCCGTGCACCACAACTACTGAGCCTGTGCTCTAGAGCCCACGAGCCACAACTACTGAAGCCCATGCGCCTAGAGCGCGTGCTCCACGACAAGAGAAGCCACTGCAATGAGAAGCCCGTGCAACACAACGAAGAGTAGCCCCCACTTGCCGCAATTAGAGAAGGCTGTGCGCAGCAACAAAGACCCAACTCAGCCAAAAATAAATAAATAAATAAATTTATTTAAAAAAAATTAAAACCATGCAGGTAATTTAAGTGAGTAACTTTTACATTTTGGAAGACACTTGCCCCATGTAAATGTGAGAAATTGCACTGGATAGTCTAAATCTTTAAGAAGAGGTAAAAGTCTGGATCTTTCATATGAAGCGTATTGTCATTTAATATTGGTAATAAACTAAATCAAACATCGCAGACCAAAGAAATCACTACTGCAAAACCACCTGTCAAGTTGAAACTTCTGGAGTAAATGATACCTAGGTTTCTTCCAGTTGTAAAAAAGGTCTAGTCAATAAATTATAGTCACCATTTAATTGCCCTGTACAGTTTTTTAATTGAATAAGATATCAATGCATGCTATCTAAATAACTTGGTTATGTTTTTCTACCACAGAGATCTAGTTTTAAATTTTAATTCAGTAGAATGATGCTGATAAATGGCTCTAGATTTTTGCCTCATTGATGCTAATGGGAGTAATGGGGTTCCTTTCGATAGGATACTTTAATATCATTGTCAGAATAGGTACTACCCTGAGTATGAACTTGTACTTTTAAATAAACTGTTGTATCAAGTCAGGGATCAGGTTGTCAGCCGTCACAGATCTAACTGATGAAATTAGCCAGAAAGCACAGTGACTTTTGTTCTAGGATTTTGGTTAAAGAAAACTTGATATATAACTCTTAATCATAGGAATTTTAACTCTTTGGGGAAAGTCTGTGATAAAATTATAACTGGGGGAAAAAGTAAATCAGAATTTCTGCATCCAAAAATAGAATGATAGATTTTTTTCAAAATATCTAGCATTAGTGTTTGACTCTTGTATTGGACTCTCTATTAGAAATAAGTTGTAGAAGCTGTATAGTATAGTAAAAGAATATAGTAAAAGAAATATCAGGGATTCTTGGTTAGTTTTAAGCCTTCACTCTTAGATGGAAGATGCTTTTCAGTGAATCCCTGAAACATCTGGACAGAGCTCAAGGGTGGCCCTGGGTTGGTGCATGATGCAAAGTTTTGAGCCTTGACAAATTTCTTTAAATATCAGTCATTCTAAATGACTAGTTAGTGATTGAGTTCCAGATTCTTTTTGGAGGATATTAAGCAAGAGGGGAAAAAAAAAAAAAGGGTACTGGATATAGGAGGAATGCAGGTGGCATGGGAGACCAAGTGAGGACTCAGACATACTTCAACTTGTTTCTGCTTTCTTTATAAAGTGGTAGACTTTGTTTTAGGTGACCTTTCTCTGTCTGACAAATCTACTTACAGGTAACATTATAGCAGCTCAGGACTAGTACTCACAGAAGGAGAAACTGGTCAGAGGTCTGACTAGGGAAGGAGGACTCAAAGTATGCTAGACATGGGTCGTGGACCAGCAAAGGAAGGAACGATGAAGATAATGCTATCTTACGCAGCAGTGAAACCTAGTAAACTTTCTCCCTGAGCAAGAAGGCTATGAATTGTGAGCTAGATTTTCAAAATACAGTCTACCCTCAATATCTGCGATTCCACATTCACGGATTCAACCAACTGCGGATTGATTTTCCAGCGGATTTTGCTTTTCCAGAACCCACAGCTAGGGAGAGCCAACCGTACCACACCATTTTATGTAAGGGACATGAGCATCCTCGGATTTTGGTATATGCAGGCGTCCTGGAACCAATCCCTCGTGGATACTGAGGGGCGACTGCAGTGCACAAAGTTGTGCATGAAGTGGAGGCCAGGTCTTAGTGGGTAAGACTGTATGGGCAAGATCACTCAGAAAAATATTTAATCGTTATAGCACTGGTAGAGGACTTCAGAGAGTGATGTTTGGGTAACAGAAGTTGGTACTTACATATGAAAGTAGACATGCTATTTACTTATGAATGGCCAACAAAATCTAGTTTCCCTTAGAGTTTTGGAAAGGAGAATACGCTGGACACATTTCCTGAAAGAATTACCTGAGACATTTGTGGAAGAGTGCCTGTTTGTCACCTTTTTTTATTTAAAGCTCTCCAGCATTTTACCTCTTTCCTATATTTTGAAAATTCCTTGCCGCAGAGGTTCTGCTGGGAAGCAGCGTCCACCTCCCACTAGGGAAGGGGAAAATTTCGTAACATCATAGAAACAGAAAATTCTCAGAAATTGCTTCTCTAGCTCTTATGGGACTAGGTAGATCAGATATAGTGGTCTGGGCTGTTCAACTTGGAGTTCCTGGAGCCAAGTTGGAGGCCTAGATAGGGAGGCGCTCTCTGAGGGCAGCAGCAGGAGTGTCCTGGGAGCGGTTCCAGCTCTGGGGGTGGGGAGGCAGGGTAGGGCTGCATGTCCCCCCGGCTGGTCTGTGCTGGACTCTGGCTGTGATCATGCCTGCAGAGCTTTCTTTTGTTTCTGCCTGTTCTGAGTCTGATTTTCCAGTCTCCCCAGGAATTATGAAATACCCATATACTTTAACATCATTTTTTCTTTGCAGCTTAAGTCAGGTAGATTTGGTTTCCATTCTTTGCAAGTGACTATATAATACATGAGGGAATCACAGAACCTTCTCCCTTTGAGTCCCTGAAGAAGAGAACTTGATGGCATTTAAAAAGCTGGAAATTAAATTGAGCTTTTTAACTACAGAACTTTTTAAGGCCAAGTACCACCCTGGGATGGGGAGGGGACAACATTGTTCTGCGTGAAAACTCATGAGCTCTGAGCAGGGCAAAAAACAAAGAATCTGACCATATAAGATTGCTTGACTACTTCTCTATCCTCATCAAGCCATTTCTGTCTTCTTTTACTTATGAGGCTTCGGTTCTTGCTTCTCCTGTATGCTCTTCTAACCTTTGATCCTAACATGAAGCCTGGCAAAGAGCAGTTGCTGCAGGAATTGTTGAATCAATTTTCATGGTTCTGTAGTTTCTTGACTCTTGGAAATAAGTAGCCAAAATAGTTTAAAGAATGATGTAATTTTGGTTTATTTCTTTTTGAATGCTGTGAAATCACTCTCTAATTAGAAAATAGACTTATTTTTTCATGGGGTCTTATGGAATCCCTTCATATATTTTTTGCTTTGCAGAGAACTCTTTTCTACTGCAGACTTGTTCTTGTGGTTTTATTTTTGAGTGATTAACTTGGGATAAGGGAACCTTTTTGAAGGATTTACTCGTGAGTTCAGAATGTATATACATCATTGCAACGATTGCTGCTGTAGGGAGAGTCCTAAAACAAAACAAAACTTAGAAATTTGCATGCAAAATGGCAGGACTTTGTCTTATCCCCTACCCCCCACCGAGAGAGAGAGAAAGAGAGAAATCTCTATGGCATCATAATTGGAACCCAGTGCATTTAGAGCCAGACGGCTTGCCCTTGGCTTTGGAGACCAGCCGGCTGATCTCCAAACATCACAGCAAAAGACGGCTTTATAATCGAAGATGAAAATAGCTGAGGAAACATTTGCAAAGCCCCTAGTCTCTGTTTATGTTTGTTCCTTTGCCCACCTGGTAATAATAAGACTTTTTACATTCTTTCCACAGTATTTGGTGTGGTCTTCTGAACACTAACATTTGTCCTTTGTCCATACACATTTTAGATAAATCTTGCAACATAAAGAGGTTTGTAGAGGATCGGTCTAATATTTTATATAGCCCGATTCTTTGCTTTTAGGGAGTGACATTAAACTATCACCCCAAGGGTGTGTGGCAGTTATTTCCCTGATGCTATGCTCCTCCAGAGCAAAAAGGGCATCAGAAACATGTGACTCTTGTTTAGCTTCACATGAATTACATTGAAGTTTGAAGCATGGAGTTAAATAATAGCTGAAATAAATATTAAGTAAACAGTTTGCTTCCTGTTTTCCTGAGATTATCTGAAATGGCCAGTTTTACAGTCCAGCTACTTAGCTCAGGATACGTGGCCATTCTGAAATTTTGCACTTGGTAATGAAATATAAATATTTTCTGCGACTAAGCAGGCATATGAATTATAAGGCCATGAAATATTAAATATGAGGGAAAATAGTTTATAGCTTAATATGAAAGAAATTTAAAACATATAGAGTAAACTTGTGCCAAAATCAGAGGTTCTCAACCTTGGCTGCACATTGGAACCACATGGGGAGCTTTAAGAATCACTGATGCTTGGGTCCCACCCCAGTCTGACTTACCTGGTCTTGGGTGTCTCCAAGCCATCAGGATTTTAAACGCTGTAAAACTGTTTGATAGACTGAAAAATACTAGAATTCATTGACTTTATCCAGGTGCTTTACAGAGTCAAGTTAAACAATAACAGATCAAATACACTCATCAGGTGGTAAGAAGCAGTATAGTGTCTAACTCTACTTCTTTCCTTAAATTTAATTACAGATCGTGTACTTTGTTTAATGTCTATCTCGCCCTCTAGACTGTATGTTTTCTGAGTGCAGGGAACATCACTGTGTTATTTACTATTGTGTATTCCCAAGGCTCAATGGCTCTATACAGTGTAGAACATATGATTGGCCCTCAGATATTATAAAATAAATGAATACTTATAAAAGATTTGGCTTATAGAGACTCTGAAGAGCATCAGATCAGGGTAATGTCATGCCCAAATTCCTTCTGTGGGAATGAATTACCTTTAATTCTTTCAGTTCAAAGCTCTAATTCTCTATCAACTAAACTTCCTCTTAAGAAAATATGTTAAGCTATTGATTTTTCACATTTCAGTGTCATGGTAGAATATAAGCTGCACGAGGGCAAGGACTTTGCCGTGTTTATTGCTCTATCTTCTGTGTCCCCAATAGTAAGATCTCAAATATTGGTGAAAAGAATGAATTATGTATCAGTGCTTTTTAAACTGCATTCCAAGGAGATCAGGGCTCTTAGATGTGCCCCAAGGTTTGGAGGTGGGAGTGGTGCATAACGGAGAGACACACTAAGCAACTGGAGCTAACCTCTATTCCATGTTCACTTCAACTAGAATAAGCCTTGTATTTCTTGGGGCTCCTTATTTTATTTTTAAAAGCTTGAGCCACTAACTTATACTATTTCAGAAGAACATTTCCATAAAAAATTAGTCTTTATAAGTTTATTTTAAAGAATGAAACAAACATTTTAACTATATAATATTATAGTTTAATACACATACATAAAATTGCACAAAACACATGTAATATATTTATAACACAAAGAAAATAAACACCAAGGTCAAGAAGTAGAAGGTTACTGACATCTCAGAGCCTCTTTCCTCTCCCCTCAAACATTGCCTCCTCCCCCAAAAAGAAACCACTCTCCTGACTTCTAACCCTCTGGTTTTGCCTGCTTTTTCAAGAATGTTTTGTGAAAAAAGCCCATACTGTATATATCCTTTTGTGTATACTTCTTTTTTTCCTTGATATTATTTTGAAAATGACTCCATATGGTTTTATTTGATTCATTTTCAGTGCTATGTATTATTCTATTTTATGAATATAGCATAATCAATCCATTCTACTACTGATTGGTCATTTGGGTTTCTAATTTTGACAGTTATGAAAAATGTTGCTACTGTGAATATTCTCATACATGTGTATGCATTTCTGTTGGGTTCCACTAGGAGTGAAATTGCTGATTATAGAATATGGATGGGTATTTGTGTAGCTTTATTTGGTACAATTTTTTTTTCTGAGGTGATTATTTCAATTTAAAATTTCACCAGCAGTATATGAATATTCCCTTCCTATTTTTCCTTTTTCACACCAATTCCTTGTATTTTCAGCCTCTTTACTTTTAGCCATCCTGTTTGGACATGTAGTGGGAGCTCATTATGGTTGGTTTTTTTTTTTTTAACATTCTATTTTTGGCTATGATGGGTCTTCGTTGCTGTGCGTGGGCTTTCTCTAGTTGTGGCGAGTGGGGGCTACTCTTAGGTGTGGTGCATGGGCTTCTCCTTGTGGTGGCTTCTCTTGTTGCGGAGCATGGGCTCTGGGAGCATGGGCTTCAGTAGTTGTGGCACATAGGCTCTAGAGCACAGGCTCAGTAGTTGTGGTGCACAGGCTTAGTTGCTCCGCAGCATGTGGAATCTTCCCAGACCAGGGATCAAACTGGTGCGCCCTGCATTGGCAGGTGGATTCCTAACCACTGAGCCACTAGGGAAGTCCCTCATTATTGTTTTAATTTCCATTTTCACAGCTACTGAAAAGTAGGCTAGAGGGCAGACAGCAGAAGCAAGAAGAACTACAATCCTGGAGCCTGTGGTATGAAAACCAGATTCACAGAAAGGTAGACAAAATGAAAAGGCAGAGGACTATGTACCAGATGAAGGAACAGGATAAAACGCCAGAAAAACAATTAAATGAAGTGGAGATAGGCAACCTTCCAGAAAAAGAATTCAGAATAATGATAGTGAAGATGATCCAGGACCTTGGAAAAAGAATGGAGGCAAAGATCGAGAAGATGCAAGAAATGTTTAACAAAGAACTAGAAGAATAAAAGAACAAACACCTAGAAGAATTAAAGAACAAACAAACGGAGATGAACAATACAATAACTGAAATGAAGAATACACTAGAAGGAATCAATAGCAGAATAACTGAGGCAGAAAACTGATAAGTAACCTGGAAGACAGAATGGTGGAATTCACTGCTGCAGAACAGAATAAAGAAAAAGGATGAAAAGAAATAAAGACAGCCTAAGAAACCTCTGGGACAACATTAAATGCAACAACATTCGCATTATAGGGGTCCCAGAGGGAGGAGAAAGAGAGAAAGGACCCAGGAAAACGTTTGAAGAGATTGTAGTTGAAAATTTCCCTAACATGGGAAAGGGAATAGCCACCCAAGTCCAGGAAGCACAGAGAGTCCCAGGCAGGATAAACCCAAGGAGAAACACGATGAGACACATACTAATCAAATTGTAGAGATAAAAAAAAATTATTGAAAGCAACAAGGGAAAAATGACAAATAACATACAAAGGAACTCCCATAAGGTTAACAGCTGATTTCTCTGCAGAAGCTCTACAAGCCAGAAGGGAGTGGCATGATATACTTAAAGTGATGAAAGGGAAGAACCTACAACCAAGATTACTCTACCCAACAAGGATCTCATTCAGATTCAACGGAGAAATCAAAAGCTTTACAGACAAGCAAGGGCCAAGATAATTCAGCACCACCAAACCAGCTCTACAGCAAATGCTAAAGGAACTTCTCTAAGTGGAAATACAAGAGAAGAAAAGGACCTACAATAACAAACCCAAAACAATTAAGAAAATGGTAATAGGAACATACATATCGATAATTACCTTAAATGTAAATGGATTAAATGCTCCAACCAAAAGACAAAGTCTCTCTGAATGGATAAAAAAACAAGACCTGTAAATATGCTGTTTACTAGAGACCCACTTCAGACCTAGGGACACATACAGACTGAAAGTGAGGGAATGGAAAAAGATTTTCCATGCAAATGGAAATCCAAAGAAAGCTGGAGTAGCAATACTCATATCAGATAAATAGATTTTAAAATAAAGAATATTACAAGGAACAAGGAAGGACACTACATAATGATCAAGGGATCCATTCAAGAAGATATTACAATTATAAATATATATGCACCCAATTTTGGAGCACCTCAATACATAAGGCAAATGCTAACAGCTATAAAAGAGGAAATTGACAGTAACACAATAATAGTGGGGGACTTTAAGACCTCACTGACAACAATGGACATCATCCAGACAGAAAATTAAAAAGGAAACACAAGCTTTAAATGACACAATAGACCAGATAGATTTAACTGATATTTATAGGACATTCCATCCAAAAACAGGAGATTACACTTTCTTCTCAAGTGCACACAGAACATTCTCCAGGATACATCACATCTTGGGTCACAAATCAAGCCTTGGTAAATTTTAGAAAATTGAAGTCATATCAAGCATCTTTTCCAACACAATGATATGAGATTAGAAATAAGTTACAGGGAAAAATACGTAAAACCACAAACACATGGAGGCTAAACAATACATTATTAAATAACCAAGAGATCACTGAAGAAATCAAAGAGGAAATGAAAAAATACCTAGAGACAAATGGCAATGAAAACATGACGATCCAAAACCTAAGGGATATGGCAAAAGCAGTTCTAAGAGGGAAGTTTATAGCAACGCAATCCTACCTCAAGAAACAAGAAAAATCTCAAATGAACCATCTAACCTTACACCTAAAGGGACTAGAGAAAGAAGAACAAACAAAACCCAAACTTAGTAGAAGGAAAGAAATCATAAGTATCAGAGCAGAAATAAATGAAATAGAAACAAAGAAAGCAATAGCAAAGATCAATAAAACTAAAAGCTGGTTCTTTGACAAGATAAACAAAATAGATAAACCTTTAGCCAGGCTCATCAAGAAAGCGAGGGAGAGGACTCACAATCATAAAATTAGAAATGAAAAAAACGAGAAGTTACAGTGGACACAAAGAAATACAAAGCATCCTAAGGGACTACTACAAGCAACTCTATGCCAATAAAATGGACAACCTGGAGAAATGGACAAATTCTTAGAAAGGTATAACCTTCCAAGACTGAACCAGGAAGAAATAGAAAATATGAACAGACCAATCACAAGTAATGAAATTGAAACTGTGATTAAAAATCTTCCAACAAACAAAAGTCCAGGACCAGATGGCCTCACAGGTGAATTCTATCAAACATTTAGAGAAGAGCTAACACCCATTCTTCTCAAACTCTTCCAAAAAGTTGCAGAGGAAGGAACACTCCCAAAATCATTCTACGAGGCCACCATCACCCTGATACCAAAACTAGACAAAGATACTACAAAAAAAAGAAAATTACAGACCAATATCACTGATGAATATAGATGCAAAAATTCTCAAGAAAACACTAGCAAACAGAATCCAACAACACATTTAAAAGGATCATACACCATTATAAAGTGGGATTATCCAGGGATGCAAGGATCCTTCAATATATGCAAATCAGTCAATGTGATACACCATATTAACAAATTGAAGAATAAAAACCATATGATTATCTCAGTAGATGCAGAGAGAAAAGCTTTGACAAAATTCAACACCCGCTTATGATAAAAATCCTCCAGAAAGTGGGCATAGAGGGAACCTATGCCCACTTTCAACCTAATAAAGGCCATATATGGCAAAACCACAGCAAACATCATTCTCAATGGTGAAAAACTGAAAACATTTCCTCTAAGATCAGGAACAAGACAAGGTTGTCCACTCTCGCCACTATTATTCAACATAGTTTTGGAAGTTCCAGCCACAGCAATCAGAGAAGAAAAAGAAATAAAAGGAATACAAATTGGAAAAGAAGAAGTAATACTGTCACTGTTTGCAGATGACATGATACTATATATAGATAATCCTAAAGATGCTGCCAGAAAATTACTAGAGCTAATCAATGAATATGGTAAAATTTCAGGATACAAAATTAATGCACAGAAATCTCTTGCATTCCTATACACTATCAACAAAAGATCAGAAAGAGAAATTAAGGATACAATCCCATTCACCACTGCAAGAAAAAGAATAAAATACCTAGGAATAAACCTTCCTAAGGAGACAAAAGACCTATATGCAGAAAACTATAAGACACTGAGGAAAGAAATCAAAGATGATACAAACAGATGGAGAAATATACTATGTTCTTGAATTGGAAGAATCAATATTGTGAAAATGAGTATACTACCCAAAGCAATCCAAAGATTTAATGCAATCCCTGTGGCATTTTTTACAGAAATAGAACAAAAACTCTTAAAATCTGTATGGAGATACAAAAGACCCCGAATAGCCAAAGCAATCTTGAGGAAAAGAAACTGAGCTGGAGGACTCACATGCCCTGACTTCAGACCATACTACAAAGCTACAGTAATCAAGACAGTATGGTCCTGGCACAAAAACAGAAATATAGATCAATGGAACAGGATAGAAAACACAGAGATAAACCCACACACCTATGGTCAACTAATCTATGACAAAGGTGGCAAAATGGATTAAAGACCTAAATGTAGGCCAGACACTATAAAACTCTTAGAGGAAAACATAGGCAGAACACTCTATGTACATAAATCACAGCAAGATCCTTTTTGACCCACCTCCTAGAGAAATGGAAATAAAAACAAAAACAAATGGGACCTCATGAAACTTAAAATCTTTTGCATAGCAAAGGAAACTATAAACAAGACAAAAAGACAACCCTAAGAATGGGAGCAAATATTTGCCAATGAATCAATGAACAAAGGATTAATCTCCAAAATATATAAACAGCTCATGCAGCTCAATATTAAAAAAACAAAAAACCCAATCAAAAAATTGTCAGAAGACCTAAATAGACATTTCTCCAAAGAAGACATACAGATGGCCAACAAACACATGAAAAGCTGCTCAACATCACTAATAATTAGAGAAATGCAAATCAAAACTACAATGAGGTATCACCTCACACCGGTTAGAGTGGGCATTATCAGAAAATCTACAAACAATAAATGCTGGAGAAGGTGTGGAGAAAAGCGAACCCTCTTGTACTTTTGGTGGGAATGTAAATTGATACAGCCACTATGGAGAACAGTATGGAGATTCCTTAAAAAACTAAAAATAGAACTACCATATGACCCAGCAATCCCACTACTGGACATATACCCTGAGAAAACCATAATTCAAAAACACATGCACCCCAACTTTCATTGCAGCACTATTTACAATAGCCAGGTCATGGAAGCAACCTAAATGCCCATCGACAGACCAATGGATAAAGAAGTTGTGGTACATATATACAATGGAATATTACTCAGCCATAAAAAGGAAAGAAATTGGGTCATTTGTGGAGACGTGGATGGACCTAGAGACTGTCATACAGAGTGAAGTAAGTCAGAAAGAGAAAAACAAATATCGTATATTAACGCATATATGTGGAATGTAGAAAAATGGTACAGATGAACCAGTTTGCAAGGCAGAAATAGAGACACAGATGTAGAGAACAAACATATGGACACCAAGGGGGGAAAGTGGGGGGGTGGTGGTGGTTAGATGTATTGGGAGATTGGGATTGATATGTATACACTAATATGTATAAAATAAGTGACTAATACGAACCTGCTATATAAAAAATAAAATAAAATAAAATTGGAAAAAAAAAAGAAAAGTAGGCAATTTGGATATCCTCTTTGTGACGTACCTTTGAATTTCTTTCCCATTACCATTGGGTTGTCTGTGTCCTGGTTTGTATGAGTTCATTGCATATTTTGGATATAAGCCCTTTGCTGATGTATTGCAAATATCTGCTCCCATCTGCAGCTTGCTTTTTCAATTCTCTTCGTGGTGTCTCTTGATGAATAGAACTTTTGAGGTTTAATGTTGTCTAGTTGATCAGTTTTTTCCTTTATGGTTAGGTGTTGTTGTTGTTGTTGTTGTGTGTGCTCTGTTTTAATCATCTTTCCAATGCTGAGGTCATAACGATATTCCTTATTATATTTTAGAGCAACACTATCCAATAGAACTTTCAAAAATGATGGAAATATTCCGTATCTGGGCTGTCACATACTATTTTCAGGTGCTATTGGGCACTTGAAATGTGGCTAGTAAGACTGAGGAACTGAATTTTAAATTTTATTTAATTTTAATTAATTTAGCTTCTCATGCCTGGGAACTACCGTATCCGACAAAGCAACTCTAGAAGGCTTATAGCTTTGTCTTTTATGTTTAAATGTACAATCCAGCTGGAATTGATTTTGTGTGTTTGTATTATATGAGGTAAGGGTTAGGCTCAATATTTTTTCCCATATCTAATTGACCAGAATGATTTTGTTGAAAAGATTGCTTTCTCCATTGCTCTGTAGTACCACTTTTGTCATAAATTAGGTGTATATACACACTTGGATCTGTCTTTGAACTCTTTCTTCTTGTCTATTTGCATATCTTTGTGTTGATTCCATATGATCTTAATTATACAGATATATTAATATTTATTAAGTTCTACTTTGTTTTTTGAGAGCATCTTGGTTATAGTTAGCTATTTTTATTTCCATGTGAGTTTTAGAATCAACTTGTTAAGCTACACAAACACACACACACACACACACACTCCTATTGGGTTTGTTAATTAATTAATTAATTAATTATTTCACACATACACACTGTATTTTATTTTTACAAGAGATAAATAAACTGACACCAAGCATTGTAAATGGATGACCACAACAAAAGCAACAATGATTGCAATTACCAGACACGAAACACACTCATATCATGTCATAATATTGACATTCAGTCCAGTAGTCCTCCACTGTAACAGCTCCTTTACTTTGCAGTGAAAATTGATTTCTATACTTTTTGCCTCTGAGTCCTTTGTGGGAATTTTTTTTTTTATTCAAACAGAAAGTCACAAAAATTATATCATCCTCATCAGTTCACTCAGGTCTCATGTAATTAATTTTTTTTTCATCTTGATCTTTGTTAGCACTTTTATGAATTCATCAGTTTTCCAATTAGAGTTCTGAAAATGCTTATTCATTCAGTTCAGCAGTATAGTCAGTTACCAGAAACCTGTACTTGTCAGAGTCTTTTCCATGAATTCCTTGAAGATGAAACCCTTTTACAGGAACATTATTGCAAAAGCATCAGAGTACACCCAGAACTGTCTGTAATTGACAAAAGAAAAAAATGACCATGGTTAAAGATTTGATGAAAGTTCATAATAATGCAATTGACAAGGAAATTTAGTTATTTCTGAGATATACATTTTAAAGTAATAACTAGAATTATGACTTATAACATTATACCAGAACATGAAAGATTTTTAAAAATTTCATGTAATGTCTGAAACATTTATATTAACATATTTCATACAAAATAACCCAAAGAAAGTTTAGTATTAGTTGTTTTGTTGTTTTGTTTCTTTTTTTATACTGCAGGTTCTTATTAGTCATCAATTTTATACACATCAGTGTATACTCTCAATCCCAATCGCCAATTCAGCACACCACCATCCGAACCCACCGCGGTTTTCCTCCATTGGTGTCCATATGTTTGTTCTCTACATCTGTGTCTCAACTTCTGCCCTGCAAACCGGTTCATCTGTAGCAATTTTCTAGGTTCCACATACATGCTTTAATATACGATATTTGTTTCTCTCTTTCTGACTTACTTCACTCTGTATGACAGTCTCTAGATCCAGCCACGTCTCAACAAATGACTCAATTTTGTTCCTTTTTATAGCTGAGTAATATTCCATTGTATATATGTACCACATCTTCTTTATCCATTGGTCTGTTGATGGGCATTTAGGTTGTTTCCAACACCTGGCTATTGTAAATAGTGCACAATGAACATTGGGGTGCATGTGTCTTTTTTAATTATGGTTTTCTCTGGGTATATGCCCCGTAGTGGGATTCCTGGATCATATGGTAATTATATTTTTAGTTTTTTAAGGAACCTCCATACTGTTCTCCATAGTGGCTATATCAATTTACATTCTCACCAAAGTGCAAAAGGGTTCCCTTTTCTCCACACCCTCTCCAGCATTTGTTGATTGTAGATTTTCTGATGATGCCCATTCTAACTCGTGTGAGGTGATACCTCATTGTAGTTTTGATTTGCATTTCTCTAATAATTAGTGATGTTGACCAGCTTTTCATGTGCTTCTTGGCCATCTGTATGTCTTCTTTGGAGAAATGTGTATTTAGGTCTTCTGCCCATTTATGGATTGGGGTGTTTGTTTCTTTAATATTGAGCTGCATGAGCTGTTTATATATTTTGGAGATTGATCCTTTGTCCATTGATTCGTTTGCAAATAGTTTCTCCCATTCTGAGGGTTGTCTTTTCGTCTTGTTTATAGTTTCCTTTGCTGTGCAAAAGCTTTTAAGTTTCATTAGGTCCCATTTGTTTATTTTTCTTTTTATTTCCCTTACTCTAGGAGGTGGATCAAAAAAGATCTTGCTGTGATTTATGTCAAAGTGTGTTCTTCCTATGTTTTCCTCTAAGAGTTTTATAGTGTCTGGCCTTCCATTTAGGTCTTTAATCCATTTTGAGTTTATTTTTGTGTATGGTGTTAGGGAGTGTTCTAATTTCATTCTTTTACATGTAGCTGTCCAGTTTTCCCAGCACCACTTATTGAAGAGACTGTCTTTTCTCCATTGTATATCTTTGCCTCCTTTGTCATAGATTAGTTGACCATAGGTGCATGGGTTTATCTCTGGGCTTTCTATCTTGTTCCATTGATCTATGTTTCTGTTTTTGTGCCAGTACCATATTGTCTTGATTACTGTAGCTTTGTAGTATAGTCTGAAGTCAGAGAGTCTGATTCCTCCAGCTCCGTTTTTTTCCCTCAAGACTGCTTTGGCTATTCGGGGTCTTTTGTGTCTCCATACGAATTTTTAGATGGTTTGTTCTAGTTCCATAAAAAATGCCATTGGTAATTTGATCAGGATTGCATTGAATCTGTAGATTGCTTTGGGTAGTATAGTCATTTTCACAATATTGATTCTTCCAATGCAAGAACATGATATATCTCTCCATCTGTTGGTATCATCTTTAATTTCTTTCATCAGTGTCCTGTAGTTTTCTGCATACAGGTCTTTTGTCTCCCTAGGTAGGTTTATTCCTAGGTATTTTATTCTTTTTGTTGCAATGGTAAATGGGAGTGTTTCCATACTTTCTCTTTCAGATTTTTCATCATTAGTGTATAGGAATGCAAGAGATTTCTGTGCATTAATTTTGTATCGTACAACTTTATCAAATTCATTGATTAGCTCTAGTAGTTTTCTGGTGGCATTTTTAGGATTCTCGATGTAAAGTATCATGTCATCTGCAAAGAGTGACAGTTTTATTTCTTCGTTTCCAATTTGTATTCCTTTTATTTCTTTTTCTTCTCTGATTGCCTTGGCTAGGACTTCCAAAACTATGTTGAATAATAGTGGTGAGAGTGGACATCCTTGTCTCGTTCCTGATCTTAGAGGAATGCTTTCACTTTTCACCCATTGAGAATGATGTTTGCTGTGGGTTTGTCGTATATGGCCTTTATTATGTTGAGGTAGGTTCCCTCTATGCCCACTTTCTAGAGAGTTTTTATCATAAATGGGTGTGTGAAATTTGTCAAAGCTTTTCTGCTTCTATTGAGATGATCATATGGTTTTCCTTCTTCAATTTGTTAATATGGTGTATCACATTGATTGATTTGCGTATATTGAAGAATTCTTGCATCCCTGGGATAAATCCCACTTGATCATGGTGTATGATCCTTTTAATGTGTTGTTGGATTCTGTTTGCTAGTATTTTGTTGAGGATTTTTGCATCTATATTCATGAGTGATATTGGTTTGTAATTTTCTCTTTTTGTAGTATCTTTGTCTGGTTTTCGTCTCAGGGTTGATGGGTGGCCTCATAGAATGAGTTTGGGAGTGTTCCTTCCTCTGAAATTTTTTAGAAGAGTTTGAGAGAATGGGTGTTAGCTCTTCTCTAAATCTTTGATAGAATTCACCTGTGAGGCCATCTGGTCCTGGACTTTTGTTTGTTGGAAGATTTTTAATCACAGTTTCAATTTCATTACTTGTAATTGGTCTGTTCATATTTTCTATTTCTTCCTGGTTCAGTCTTGGAAGGTTATACCTTTTCAAAGAATTTGTCATTTCTTCCAGGTTGTCCATTTATTGGCATAGAGTTGCTTGTAGTAGTCTCTTAGGATGCTTTGTATTTCTGCGGTGTCTGTTGTAACTTCTCCTTTTTCATTTCTAATTTTATTGATTTGAGTCCTCTCCCTCTTTTTCTTGATGAGTCTGGCTAATGCTTTATCAATTCTGTTTATCTTCTCAGAGAACCAGCTTTTAGTTTTATTGATCTTTCCTATTGTTTTCTTTTTTTCTATTTCATTTATTTCTGCTCTGATCTTTATGATTTCTTTCCTCCTGCTATCTTTGGGTTTTGTTTGTTCTTCTTTCTCTAGTTCCTTTAGGTGTAAGGTTAGATTGTGTACTTGAGAATTTTCTTGTTTCTTTAGGTAGGCTTGTATAGCTATAAACTTCCCTCTTAGAACTGCTTTTGCTGCATCCCATAGGTTTTGGATCACCGTGTTTTCATTGTCATTTGTCTCTAGGTATTTTTTGATTTCCCCTTTGATTTCTTCAGTGATCTCTTGGTTATTTAGTAACGTCGTGTTTAGCCTCCATGTGTTTGTGTTTTTTACGTTTTTTTCCCTGTAATTCATTTCTAATCTCATGGCGTTGTGGTCAGAAAAGATGCTTGATATGATTTCAGTTTTCTTAAATTTACTGAGGCTTGATTTGTGACCCAAGATATGATCTATCCTGGAGAATGTTCCATGCGCTCTTGTAAAGAAAGTGTAACGTGCTGTTTTTGGATGGAATGTCCTATAAATATCAATGAAATCTATCTGGTCTATTGTTTCATTTAAAGTTTCTGTTTCCTTATTTATTTTCATTTTGGATGATCTGTCCATTGGTGTATGTGAGGTGTTAAAGTCCCCCATTATTATTGTGTTACTGTCGATTTCCTCTTTTTTTTTTGCTGTTAGCAGTTGCCTTATGTATTGAGGTGCTCCTATGTTGGGTGCATATATATTGTTAATTGTTATATCTTCTTCTTGGATTGATCCCTTGATCATTATATAGTGTCCTTCCTTGTCTCTTGTAACATTCTTTATTTTAAAGTCTATTTTATCTGATATGAGTATAGCTACTCCAGCTTTCTTTTGATTTCCATTTGCATGGAATATCTTTTTCCATCCCCTAACTTTCAGTCTGTATGTGTCCCTAGGTCTGAAGTGGGTCTCTTGTAGACAGCATATATATGGGTCTTGTTTTTGTATCCATTCAGCCAGCCTGTGTCTTTTGGTTGGAGCATTTAATCCATTCACTTTTAGGTAATTATTGATATTTATGTTCCTATGACCATTTTCTTAATTGTTTTGGGTTTGTTTTTGTAGGTCCTTTTCTTCTCTTGTGTTTCCCACTTAGAGAAGTTCCTTTAGCAATTTTTGTAGAACTGGTTTGGTGGTGCTGAATTCTCTAAGCTTTTGCTTGTCTGTAAAGCTTTTGATTTCTCCATCGAATCTGAATGAGATCCTTGCTGGGTAGAGTAATCTTGGTTGTAGGTTCTTCCCTTTCATCACTTTAAGTATATCATGCCACTCCCTTCTGGCTTGTAGAGTTTCTGCAGAGAAATCAGCTGTTAACCTTATGGGAGTTCCCTTGTATATCATTTGTCATTTTTCCCTTGCTGCTTTCAGTAATTTTTCTTTGTCTTTAATTTTTGCCAATTTGATTACTATGTGTCTCGGCATGTTTCTCCTTGGGTTTATCCTGCCTGGGACTCTCTGTGCTTCCTTGACTTGTGTGGCTATTTCCTTTCCCATGTTAGGGAAGTTTTCGACTATAATGTCTTCAAATATTTTCTCTGGTCCTTTCTCTCTCTCTTCACCTTCTGAGACCCCTATAATGCGAATGTTGTTGCGTTTAATGTTGTCCCAGAGGTCTCTTAGGCTGTCTTCATTTCTTTTCATTCTTTTTTCTTTATTCTGTTCTGCAGCAGTGAATTCCACCATTCTGTCTTCCAGGTCACTTATCCGTTCTTCTGCCTCAGTTATTCTGCTACTGATTCCTTCTAGTGCAGTTTTCATTTCAGTTATTGTATTGTTCATCTCTGTTTGTCTGTTCTTTAATTCTTCTTGGTCTTTTTAAAACATTTCTTGCATCTTCTCGATCTTTGCCTCCATTCTTTTTCCGAGGTCCTGTATCATCTTCACTATGATTATTCTGAATTTTTTTCTGGAATGTTGCCTATCTCCACTTCATTTAGTTGTTTTTCTGGGGTTTTATCTTGTTCCTTCATCTGGTACATAGCCCTCCGCCTTTTCATCTTGTCTGTCTTTCTGTGAATGTGGTTTTTGTTCCACAGGCTGCAGGATTGTAGTTCTTCTTGCTTCTGCTGTCTGCCCTCTGGTGGATGAGGCTATCTAAGAGGCTTGATGGGAGGGACTGGTGGTGGGTAGAGCTGACTGTTGCTCTGGTGGGCAGAGCTCATTAAAACTTTAATCCACTTGACTATTGATGGGTGGGGCTGGGTTCCCTCCCTGTTGGTTGTTTGGCCTGAGGCAACCCAACACTGGAGCCTACCTGGGCTCTTTGGTGAGGCTAATGACAGACTCTGGGAGGGCTCACACCAAGGAGTACTTCCCAGAACTTCTGCTGCCAGTGTCCTTGTCCCCACGGTTAGCCACAGCCCCCCCATGCCCCCTGCCTCTGCAGGAGACCCTCCAACACTAGCAGGTAGGTCTGGTTCAGTTTCCCCTAGGGTCACTGCTCCTTCCCTTGGGTCCCGATGCACACAGTACTTTGTGTGTGCCCTCCAAGAGTGGAGTCTCTGTTTCCCCCAGTCCTGTCAAAGTCCTGCAATCAATTTCCACTCTGCTTCAAATTCTGATTCCCTAGGAATTCCTCCTCCCATTGCTGGACCCCCAGGTTGGGAAGCCTGATGTGGGGCTCAGAACCTTCACTCCCGTAGGTGGACTTCTGTGGTATAAATGTTCTCCAGTTTGTGAGTCACCCACCCAGCAGTTATGGG
The DNA here is from genome assembly GCF_009873245.2 of Balaenoptera musculus. Lineage (NCBI taxonomy): Eukaryota > Metazoa > Chordata > Mammalia > Artiodactyla > Balaenopteridae > Balaenoptera > Balaenoptera musculus. Next base: position 96,333,272 of record NC_045788.1, read on the forward strand.
ATTTGATTTTATTGTGATTGCGCCCCTCCTACCGTCTCATTGTGGCTTCTCCTTTGTCTTTGGATGTGGGGTATCTTTTTTGGTGAGTTCCAGTGTCTTCCTGTCGATGATTGTTCAGCAGCTAGTTGTGATTCTGGTGTTCCCGCAAGAGGGAGTGAGAGCACGTCCTTCTACTCCACCATCTTGGTTCCTCCTCGATGTAGTCCTCCTATTGTTTTTTAATTAGCATTTTATCAACTCTATAGGCCAATTCGGGGAGATTGACAACTTTACATGATTGCGTTTTCTATCTAAGAAATGCTATACCTCCTTTATGGTCTTTATTTTCTGTCAAACATGGTAGTGATTTTCCACATATTTTATTGGATTTATTCCTAGGGATTGGATATTTTTGACCCTATTATAAATGACACCTCTAAATATTTCATTTTCTGTTTGCTCTTGGTACAGAAATGCAATTAATTTTGTCATATTGATCTTGTATTTGGCAATTTTGCTAAACTTATTTTTTATTCTAATAATTTATTGTAGGTTATTTGTAGATTACTTTGTATGTTCTACAAGCAGATCATAAGCAAATAATTGTTTTATTTCTTCACTGTCTGAACTTTGAATCTCTTACTTCTTTTTCTTGCTTTATTGCACTGGCTAGAACCTCCACTACAAAGTTGAATAGTAATGGATATTTTGTAAAATTATTACCATTGTAGTGTGAGCAGAGACCTCCATCATGTCACATAACTACCATTTCTTTTTCTGATGAGAACATTTGATCTATTCTCTTAGCAACTTTCAAGTATACAATACAATATTGTTAACTATAATCACCATGCTGTAAAATAGATCCCAAGAACTTATTTATCTTGTAAATGAAAGTTTGTACCCTTTGATCAACATTTCCCCCTTTCCCCCACTCTCTCAATCCTGGCAGCCACCATTCTACTCTCTGGTTCTATGACTTAAACTATTTTAGAAGCCACATATAAGTGAGATCATTTAGTAATTGTCTTTCTATGTCTGACTTATTTCACTTAGCATAATGTCTTCCAGGTTCATCCATGTTGTCACAAATAGCAGGATTTTCTTTTTTTTTTGTATGGTTTATACATACTACATTTTCTTTACCTATATCCGTCTATGGACCCTTTGTTGTTTCCATATGTTGGCTATTGTGAATAATGCTGCAATGAACATGGAAGTGCAGATATCTCTTTAATATACTGATTGTATTTCATTTGGACATATACCCAGGACATGGGATTTCTGGATCATACGGAAGTTCTCTTTTTATGTTTTGAGGAATGTCTACTGTTTTTCGTAATGGCTATACCAATTTACATTCTCACCGACAGTCTACAAGAGTTTCCTTTTCTCCTACCCGACCAGTGCTTGTTGTTTCTTGTCTTTTTTTAAATAGCCATTCTAACAGGTGTGAGGTGGTATCTCATTGTGGTTTTGATTTGCATTTCCCTGATGAAGAGTGATGTTGAGTACATTTTCATGTAATTGTTGGCCACCTGAATGTCTTCTTTGGAGAATGTCTATTCAGTTCTTCTGCCCATTTTTAAATCAGATTATTATTATTATTATTTGCTATTAAGTTATATGAATTCTGTATATGTTTTTGATATTAGCCCCTTATCAGATATCTGATTTGCAAATATCTTCTTCCATTTAGTAGGTTGCCTTTTCATTTTGCTGATGGTTTCCTTTGATTACCAGAAGCTTTTATTTATTTATTTATGTATTTATTTATTATTTTTGGCTGTGTTGGGTCTTTGTTGCTGGGCATGGGCTTTCTCTAGTTGTGGCAAGCGGGGGCTACTCTTCAATGTGGTGTGCGGGCTTCTCACTGCGGTGACTTCTTTTGTTGTGGAGCTCGGGCTCTAGGGATGCAGGCTTCAGTAGTTGTGGCATGTGGGCTCAGTAGTTGTGGTTCGCGGGCTGTAGAACGCAGGCTCAGTAGTTGTGGTGCACGGGCTTAGTTGCTCCACGGCATGTGGGATCTTCCTGGACCAGGGATCGAACCTGTGTCCCCTGCATTGGCAGGAGGTCTTAACCACTGTGCCACCAGGGAAGTCCCCACCAGAAGCTTTTCAGTTTGATGTAGTCTTACTTGTTTATTTTGCTTTTGTTGCCTTGTGCTCTTAGTGTCATATAAAAAAAAATCACTGCCAAGATCAATGTCAAGGAGCTTTCCCCCTATATTTTCTTCTAGGAGTTTTATGATTTCAGGTATTACAATTAAGTCTTTAATCTGTTTTGAGTTAATATTTGTAAATGGTATAAGATAGGGGTTCAGTTTCATTCTTTTGTGTGTGGATATTCAGTTTTCCCAACACCATTTATTGAAGAGACTAGTCTTTCCCCATTGTGTATTTTTGGCACCCTTGTCAAAGACTAGTTGACTGTATATGTATGAGCTTATTCTGGTCTCTCTATTCTGTTCCACTGTTCTATGTGTCTGTTTTTAATGTCAGTATCATAACATTTTGATTACTATAGTTTTGTAGTGTAGTTTGAAATCAAGACGCATGATGTCTCCATTAATTTTTTTCCCTCAAGATTGCTTTGGCTACTTGGGGGTCTTTTGTTGTTCCACAGCAATTTTAGAATTTTTCTGTTTCTGTGAAAAATGCCATTGGAATGTTGATAGAGATTGCGTCAAATCTGTAGATTGCTTTCCATAGTATGGACATTTTAAATAATATTATTTATTTTGGCTGCTTTGGGTGTTTGTTGTGCGTGGGCTTTCTCTAGTTGCGTTGAGTGGGGGCTACTCTTCATTGCGGTGCACGGGCTTCTCATTGTGGTGGCTTCTCTTGTTGTGGAGCATGGGCTCTAGGCACGTGGGCATCAGTAGTTGTGATACGCGGGCTCAGTAGTTATGGCTCATGGGCTCTAGAGTGCAGGCCCAGTAGTTGTGGTGCACGGGCTTAGTTGCTCCATGGCATGTGGGATCTTCCTGGACCAGGGCTCGAACCTCTGTCCCCTGCATTGGCAGGAGGATTCTTAACCACTGCGCCATCAGGGAAGTCCCAAAACAATATTAATTCTTCCAATACATAAAGTTAGGATATCCTTCCCTTTATTTTTGTCTTCTTTAATTTCTTTCATCAATCTTTTATAGTTTTCAGTGTACTGATTTTTCACCTCCTTGGTTAAATTTATTCGTAAGTATTTTATTCTTTTTGATACTATTGTAAATGGGATTGTTTTATTAAATTCTTTGTCAGACAGTTCTTTGTTAGCATTTAGAGGTGCAACTAATTTTTATACTGATTTTGTGTCCTGCAATTTTATTTAATTAGTTTATTAGTTCTAACAGTGGTTTTTTGTTTTTGGGTTTTTTTGGCTGCATTGGATCTTCATTGCTGTGCGTGGGCTTTCTCTAGTTGCGTTGAGCAGGGGCTACTCTTCATTGCAGTGCATGGGCTTCTCATTGCAGTGGCTTCTGTTGTTGCGGAGCACGGAATCTAGGCATGTGGGCTTCAGTAGTTGTGGTACCCGGGCTCAGTAGTTGTGGCTCACGGGCTCTAAAGCACAGGGTCAGTAGTTGTGGCGCACGGGCTTAGTTGCTCCACGGCATGTGGGATCTTGCCGGACCCGGGATCAAACCCGTGTCCCCTGCATTGGCAGGTGGATTTTTAGCCACTGTGCCACCAGGGAAGTCCCCTCACAGTGTTTTGATGGAGTCTTTAGATTTTTCTCTATGTAAGATTATGTCATCTGCAGACAGAGACAATTTCACTTCTTCCTTTCCAATTTGGGTACTTTTAATTTCTTTTCCTTGCTTAATTTTTCAAGCTAGGACTTCCAGTACAATGTTAAATAGGACTGGTGAGTGTGGGCATGCTTGTTTTGTTTGTGATTTTAGGGAAAAAGCAAAACAAGCAAACAAACCCACGAAACACTACATACCAAAACTTATGGGATGATGCAGATGCAGCCAAAGTTGTTCTAAGAGGGAAACTTATAGCAATAAATCCCTACATTAAGAAAAAAGAAAGATCTCAAATAAGCAACTTAACATTACACCTCAAGGAGCCAGAAAATGAATAAACTAAGCCTAGAGTTAGCAGAAGGCAGGAAATAATAAAGATTAGAGCAGAAACAAATGAAACACACACCAGAAAGACAATAGAAAAGATCAACATAACTTGGATTTGATTTTTTAAAACAAAAATTGGCCAAACTTTAGCTAGACTTACCAAGAAAAAAAGAGAGAGGAACTCAAATAAAATTATAAATGAAAGATGAGGCCTTATAACACACCACAAAAATACAAAGACTCATAAGAGACTACTATGAACAATTATATACCAACAAATTGAATTACCTAGAATAAATGAGTGCATTCCTAGAAACATACATCCTACCGAGACTAAACCCTGAAGAAATAGAAAATCTGAATAAGCCAGTAATGGGTAAAGAGAATGTATCAATAATCAACAACCTCCCAGCAAAGAAAAGCCCAGGATGAGATGGCTTTGCAGCTGAAATTACCAGATATTTAAAGAAGAGTTAATGCCAGTCCTTCTCAAACTCTTACAAAAAATTTGAAAAGAGGAAACACTTCCAAACTCATTTTAAGAGAATAGCATTACCATCATGTCAAAGCCAGACAAGAACACTACAAGGAAAAGAAATTACAGGTCAATATCCCTTTAAACATAGATGCAAAAATTATCTACAAAACACTAGCAATTTGTGACCACCTAGAGGGGTGGGATAGGGAGGGTGGGAGGGAGGGAGATGCAAGAGGGAAGAGATATGGGGATATATGTATATGTTTAACTGATTCACTTTGTTATAAAGCAGAAACTAACACACAATTGTAAAGCAATTATGCTCCAATAAAGATGTTAAAAAAAAAAACAAAAGTAAGCCAAATTCAACAGCACATTTAAAAGATCATACGGTATGATCAAGTGGGATTCATCCTTGGGATGCAAGGATGGTTCAAAATACATAAATCAATAAACATGATACACCACATTAACAGAATTAAAGATAAAAATCACATGATCAATCTTAATAGATGTAGAAAAAGCATTTGACAAAATTCAGCATCTTTCATGATAAAAATCTAATCAAGTTAGGTTTAGAAAAATGTACCTCATCCTAATGAAGGCCCCATATGACAAGGCCACAGCTGACATCATACTCAACTGTGAAAAGAACTAATTCTTTAATGTTGTGTCAGATACATTTGTCAGTTGCTTTTTTTTTTTTTTGGTAGTTTCATTGCTTTCTCTATTTTTTATGTTATTTTTTTTTATGTTTCTCTTTTTAATCTAGTTGTAATTTATAATTGAATGTTTTATTCATTTATTCTCTTTCATCAAGGTTATTATTTTTACTAAAAGCAGCTTTATAAGCTATAACCCATAGTTTTGGCATATAGGGAATTGAATTTTATTTTGCCCAGCTAATCTTTTGCATATTTGATTTTTATTATTGATATTTTAAGTTAAGGGGGAATTTAAAAGTATAACTTTCTTCATTGTTATATCTCAACTGAAAAGCAAGGATGTTTAATAACTGTCCCCCCCCCCGGCCCCACCCCCTTGGTGGGTCATGAATTCCAACTTCTGTCTCTCTAGCACTGATGACTGCTAAATCTTGGCTTTAGGCTTTGGCAGCTCAGCTGGATTTTTTTGCTTGGGTTTTCAAGTCTCACTCTGCATGAGAGAGGCTTAGGAGTTGGCAAATGCCTCAAGGGCAAATTACTGCCTCATTTTGGGCGATCCTCTTTGTTTTTCCTTCCTCTCTGTCATGCTTTGGCCTCTTTGGTCTATCCTCCCCAACCTATCCTCCCTGGTGGAACTGCTCCAAGCCCCAGTCTACCACTTTGTGTTTAGAAATGATGGTCCAAATCACCAACACCTCTGAGGGAAAAACCAGTCATCACTGTGGGTTCACCTTGGTCTGCCCTTCTTTTCTCTGGGACCTTTGCCCCTCAACTGCTGATTGTCTTGGTTGATCTCTGATGCCTTCACTGATGCTTTCAAACATTTTTCAGGTCTTTTATTCAGCTTTCATAATTGTTTTTGGCAAGAGAATTGGTAATGAGAATGCAAGATTTTCCCCTTAATTCTTTTTTTATAATGGTCAATTCCTTTAAAATTTTAATCTTAGCTTTTATTTTAGTTGATTCTATTTTATACTCATCTCTTGACTTACATTTCAAAAAGTCTGTTTTCTTTTAATTTATTAAAAACACAAAGCGGATAATTTCTAAAAATATCTTTAGTTTTTTTTTTTTTTTTTTTAACTATAAATCAGTTTCTTACTCTAAATCATCTTATGTGTATACCCTGAATCCCTAAGGGACTTCCTTGCTTTATGTTATTTAATATTGCTTTACTCAGTCTTGAAAGAGAAGAAATCTTCCCAGGTTCTGTGTTTGGAAAAAACAATCTAAAATTCCTGTAAGTCCCCTGTACTGTTCATTTGAGTGTGGAGTAAATCTCTCATATCTTAAACTGAAGGGGGTTATTTTTATTAGATATCTACTAGCCAGATTTCAAAGGTCAGTGAATCATTGGTTTAGAATGGCTCTTCTAGCTTTGCTCTTGTCTTTCAGCTGAATTCACTGACTCAGAAGGGAGTTTATTCCTGAATCATTAGAGAACAACCAAGGTTCTGTCACCAGGGTAGCATTTGAGAAGTAACAATCCCAAATGCATTGGCTTCCTTGCCTCTTCCTTTATTTCACCCCTGCCTTTTAAATACTTCACATCAAAGATGCAGGATACCTCCACTTATGTGTTTTTATAGGGCCCAATTACCTTGGGTACCGAGAGAGACTGAGAAAGAGAATGCCTTAAAAGTCATCCTTGTGTTGCAGACAAGTGGCTGCCAAGTGTGGAATAAGGAAAAGAGCAGGGCTTTTATGTCAGTAGTCTTGGTTACCCCAACTCTCAAGCTTCTCAACAGTGAAAAGATCATTTAAATCATTCTTATGGTAAAATTGGTATGGTAATGTACCCTCCTCAAAGGATTATTGTAAAGACAAACAAACAACACCATCAGTACACTCTTGTTACAAAGAAAGTGCTCCAAATACTAGCTGTTATTATCACTTTTATTATTATTATTACTCTTCTAATAACAAACATTAGTAAATTCATATTGGGTACCAGACTCCTTTGTGAAATATATGTATTTTGTATATTAAGCAAGGTTTTGTAACATTTCTAATTTGGTGAGGTGGGTGGATGGAGTCAAGGTGGGGCAGTGAAAAAAGAAGGTTCATGGGAAGTTCCTTAGGCTAATCTTTTGTTTTACTGAAAGCTTGCTTTCGGTTTTAAGGTTCGTTGGATTTGCTGGCAAAATAACCACTCCTTTCAAACAAATAAACAGCTTTAATCAATTTTTTAATGAAAGGTGATTTAACATAATTTTAATATACAATCATTAGAAGGAAAGGAATAAGAATATTAGAGAAACGTAACAGGGTATATATCACTGAATTGGGCCGACACCTACTTCCAGATCCAAACAGCAGCTGGGAAGTCCCGAGTGACAGCAATCTGGAGCCCCAGTTGGAAAGGGTCCCGGGTGGTGCATCCACCCCATGGGTGAGATTGGAGTTCTGGGGGCTTCCGTTTACAATTCCAGGCTGCAAACTGATACTATCAGTTTGCCCGCAAAAATGCAGCTCTGGTACTATTGTAACAATGTTGGTTTCACCATGTGAGTCACAAGATTTTCTATACCCCAGCGGGGGGAACTGGCCAGGTCCCCAGGGCTCAAGAAATTCCAAGACCCACTCCCTTTCTTATCGTAGGCGCCGCCCGCTTGACTTGCTAGCAGCAGTTGTTAGGTGTGCCAGCAGGCAGGCTGTCCAGGCAGGCTCACGAGTCAGTCAGAGGCCTACTTCTGCCTCTGAAGCCTGAACAAGACTATTCTACTAGTTTTCCCAACATCTCTGCAACATAAGTGATTTGGGGGGCAGGTCTTCTGCATCAGAGCCTCAGCAAAGACCTACTGTAATTATCTGTGCTATTTTCTCCAACATTTTGTTGTCGCTGCCATTTCTAGACCTCATTTTACTATGTAGGCCTTCACAAGCTGACTTCAATTTAACTTTCCAACCAGAAATCCTACCATTTACTCTCAGAGACTCAAAGTTACAACCACACGGAGCAACTGCGATATTCTCTGAATATGGTAACACTTTTCCTGTTGCATGCATTTTTGCAGACAGTTTACCAGCTTGACCAGCCTTGACTGCTCTTTCTCAGAATCTACCTGCCAATGCAGGGGACATGGGTTAGATCCCTGCTCTGGGAAGATCCCACATGCCGCGGAGCAACTAAGCCCGTGCGCCACAACTACCGAAGCCCGTGCACCTACAGCCCGTGCTCTGCAACAAGAGAAGCCACCACAATGAGAAGCCCACACACCTTAACGAAGAATAGCCCCTGCTCGCCGCAACTAGAGAAAGTCGGTTTGGAGCAACGAAGACCCAATGCAGTCAAAACTAAATAAATTAAAAAAAAAAAAAATCTCAAACTCTTCCTCCTACATGACTCAGCATAAGCATCTTCTTTTTATTTTTTAGCAGGCTGAACAGACTAAGACAGATGTATTATTTGATCTTATGGCCTGAGAATACACGAGAAGGCTTTCTCTTCTCTTTTTAGCTTTATGTAACATATCTGCTTTAATTTTTTTATATTAGTTTCAGGTGTACAACATAGTGACTCGATATTTTAATAGATTACTCCATTTAAAGTTATTATAAAATATCGACTATATTCCTTGTGCCATACAATATATACTTGTAGCTTATTTATTTTATGCATGGTAGTTTGTACCTCTTAATCCTCCATCCCTATCTTGCCCCTCTCCCCTTCCCTCTTCCCACTGGTAACCACTGGTTTGTTCTCTATATCTGTTAAGCCTGTACTGTTTTGTTATATTCATTTGTTTCATACTTTAGATTCCACATATAAGTAATAACACAGAGTACTTCTCATTCTCTATTTCACTAAGCATAATACCCTCCAGGTCCAAACATGTTGTTGCAAATGGCAAAATTTCATTCATTTTTATGGCTGAGTAATATTCCATTGTATATATATCACATCTTCTTTATCCATTCATCTTGATGGACACCTAGGTTGCTTCCATGTTTTGGCTATTGTTAATAATGCTGCTATGAACATTAGGGTGCATGTTTCATTAGTGTGGTTTTTTTTAACATCTTTATTGGAGTATAACTGCTTTATAATGTTGTGTTGGTTTCTGCGGTATAACAAAGTGAATCAGCTCTATGTACACATATATCCCCATATCCCCTCCCTCTTGCGTCTCCCTTCCACCCTGGCTATCCCACCCCTCTAGGTGGTCACAGAGCACCGAGCTGATCTCCCTGTGCTGTGGCTGCTTCCCACTAGCTATCTATTTCACATTTGGTAGTGTATATAAGTCCATGACACTCTCTCACTTCGTCCCACCTTCCCCTTCCCCATGTCTTCAAATCCATTCTCTACATCTGTGTCTTCATTCCTGTGTTGCCCTTAGGTTCATCAGAACCATTTTATTTTTTAATTTTTTTTTAGATTCCATAATATGTGTTAGCATACAGTATTTGTTTTTCTCTTTCTGACTTACTTCACTCTGTATGACAGACTCTAGGTCCATCCATCTCACTACAAATAACTCAATTTCATTTTTTTCATGGCTGAGTAATATTTCATTGTATATATGTGCCACGTCTTCTTTATCCATTCATCTGTCAGTAGACACTTAGGTTGCTTCCATGTGCTGGCTATTGTAAATAGAGCTGCAGTGAACATTGTGGTACATGACTCTTTTTGAATTATAGTTTTCTCAGGGTACATGCCCAGTAGGTGGAATTGCTGGGGCACATGGTAGTTCTATTTTTGGTTTTCTAAGGCACCTCCATACTGTTCTCCATAGTGACTGTATCAATTTACATCTCCACCAACAGTGCAAGAGGGTTCCCTTTTCTCCACATCCTCTCCAGCATTGATTGTTTGTAGATTTTTTGATGATGGCTATTCTGACTAGTGTGAGGTGATACCTCATTGTAGTTTTGATTTGCATTTCTCTACTGATTAGTGATGTTGAGCATCTTGTCATGTGTTTGTTGGCAATCCGTATATCTTGTTTGGAGATATGTCTGTTTAGGTCTTCTGCCCATTTTTGGATTGGGTTATTGTGTTTTTGATATTGAGCTGCATGAGCTGCTTGTACATTTTGGAGATTAATTGTTTGTCAGTTGTTTCATTTGCAAATATTTTCTCCCGTTCTGAGGGTTGCCTTTTCGTCTTGTTTATGGTTTCCTTTGCTGTACAAAAGCTTTAACATTTCATTAGCTCCCATTTTGTTTATTTTTGTTTTTATTTCCATTTCTGTAGGAGGTGGGTCAAAAAGGATCTTGCTGTGATTTATGTCATAGAGTGTTCTGCCTATGTTTTTCTCTAAGAGTTTGATAGTGTCTGGCCTTACATTTAGGTCTTTAATCCATTTCGAGTTTATTTTTGTTTATGGTGTTAGGGAATGTTCTACTTTCATTCTTTTACATGTAGCTGTCCCGTTTTCCCAGCACCACTTATTGAAGAGGCTGTCTTTTCTCCATTGTATATTCTTGCCTCCTTTATCAAAGATAAGGTGACCATATGTGCGCGGGTATATCTCTGGGCTTTCTATCCCGTACCATTGATCTATATTTCTGTTTCTGTGCCAGTACCTTACTGTCTTGATTACTGTAGCTTTGTAGTATATTCTGAAGTACAGGAGCCTGATTGCTCTAGTTCCGTTTTTCTTTCTCAAGATTGCTTTGGCTATTCGGGGTCTTTTGTGTTTCCATACAAATTGTGAAATTGTTTGTTCTAGTTCTGTGAAAAATGCCATTGGTAGCTTGATCGGGATTGCATTGAATCTGTAGATTGCTTTGGGTAGTATAGTCATTTTCACAGTGTTGATTCTTCCAATTCAAGAACATAGTATATCTCTCCACCTGTTTGTGTCATCTTTAATTTCTTTCATCAATGTCTTATAGTTTTCTGCATACAGGTCTTTTGTCTCCTTAGGTAGGTTTATTCCTAGGTATTTTATTCTTTTTGTTGCAGTGGTAAATGGAAGTATTTCCTTAATTTCTCTTTCGGATTTTTCATCATTAGTGTATAGGAATGCAAGAGACGTTTGTGCATTAATTTTGTATCCTGCTACTCTACCAAATTCATTGATTAGCTCTAGTAGTTTTCTGGTAGCATCTTTAGGATTCTTTATGTATAGTATCACGTCATCTGCAAACAGTGACAGTTTTACTTCTTCTTTTCTGATTTGGGTTCCTTTTAATTCTTTTTCTTCTCTGATTGCTGTGGCTAGGACTTCCGAAACTATGCTGAATAATAGTGGTGAGCGTGTGCAACCTTGTCTTATTCCTGATCTCAGAGGAAATGGTTTCAGTTTTTCACCATTGAGAAAGATGTTTGCTGTGGGTTTGTCATATATGACCTTTATTATGTTGAGGTAGGTTTCCTCTATGCCTACTTTCTGGAGAGTTTTTATTATAAATGGGTGTTGAATTTTGTTGAAAGCTTCTGCATCTATTGAGATTATCATATGGTTTTTATCCATCAATTTGTTACTATGGTGTATCCCATTGATTGATTTGCATATATTGAAGAATCCTTGCATTCCTGGGATAAACCCTACTTGATCATGGTGTATGATCCTTTTAATGTGCTGTTGGATTCTGTTTGCTGGTATTTTCTTGAGGATTTTTGCATCTATGTTCATCAGAGATATTGGCCTGTAGTTTTCTTTTTTAGTGACATCTTTGTCTGGTTTTGGTTTCAGGGTGATGGTGGCCTCGTAGAATGAGTTTGGGCGTGTTCCTCCCTCTGCTATATTTTGCAAGAGTTTGAGAACGATAGGTGTTAGCTCTTCTCTAAATGTTTGATAGAATTCGTCTGTGAAGCCATCTGGTCCTGGGCTTTTGTTTGTTGGAAGACTTTTAATCACAGTCTCAATTTCACTGCTTGTGATTGGTCTGTTTATACTTTCTATTTCTTCTTGGTTCAGTCTTGGAAGGTTGTGCTTTTCTAAGAATTTGTCCATTTCTTCCAGGTTGTCCATTTTATTGGCATAGAGTTGCTTGTAGTAATCTCTCATGATCCTTTGTATTTCTGCAGTGTCATTTGTTACTTTTTCATTTCTCATTCTGTTGGCTTGAGTCTTCTCCTTTTTTTTCTTGATGAGTCTGGCTAATGGTTTATCAATTTTGTTTATCTTCTCAAAGAACCAGCTTTTAGTTTTATTGATCTTTGCTATCATTTCCTTCATTTCTTTTTCATTTATTTCTGATCTGATCTTTATGATTTCTTTCCTTCTGCTAACTTTGGGGTTTTTTTGTTCTTCTTTCTCTAATTGCTTTTGGTGTAAAGTTAGGTTGTTTACTTGAGATGTTTCTTGTTTCTTGAGGTAGGATTGTATTGATATAAACTTCCCTCTTAGAACTGCTTTTGCTGCATCCCGTAGGTTTTGGGTCGTCGTGTTTTCATTGTCATTTGTTTCTAGGTATTTTTTGATTTCCTCTTTGATTTCTTCAGTGATCTCTTCGTTATTTAGTAGTGTATTGTTTAGCCTCCATGTGTTTGTTTTTTTTGTTTTTTTTTTACAGTTTTTTTCTTGTAATTGATATATAGTCTCATAGCGTTTTGGTTGGAAAAGATACTTGATACAATTTCAATTTTCTTAAATTTACCAAGGCTTGCTTTGTGACCCAAGATATGATCTATCCTGGAGAATGTTCCATGAGCACTTGAGAAGAAAGTGTATTCTGTCATTTTTGGATGGAATGTCCTATAAATATCATTGAAGTCCGTCTTGATTAATGTATCATTTAAAGCTTGTGTTTCCTTATTTATTTTCATTTTGTATGATCTGTCCATTGGTGAAAGTGGGGTGTTAAATTTCCGTAGTATTATTGTGTTAGTGTCGATTTCCCCTTTTATGACTGTTAGCATTTGCCTTATGTATTGAGGTCCTCCTGTGTTGGGTGCATAAATATTTACAATTGTTATATCTTCTTCTTGGATTGATCCCTTGATCATTATGTAGTGTCCTTCTTTGTCTCTTGTGATCATCTTTATTTTAAAGTCTATTTTGTCTGATATGAGAATTGCTACTCCAGCTTTCTTTTGGTTTCCATTTGCATGGAATATCTTTTTCCCTCCCCTCACTTTCAGTCTATATGTGTACCTAGGTCTGAAGTGGGTTTCTTGTAGACAGTATGTATCGGTTTTGTTTTTGTATCCATTCAGCCAGTCTATGTCTTTTGGTTGGAGCATTTAATCCATTTACATTTAAGGTAATTATCAATATGTATGTTCCTATTACCATTTTCTTAATTATTTTGGGTTTGTTTTTGTAGGTCCTTCTCTTGTGTTTCCTGCCTAGAGAAGTTCCTTTAGCATTTGTTGTAGAGCTGGTTTGGTGGTGCTGAATTCTCTTAGCTTTTGCTTGTCTGTAAAGGTTTTAATTTCCCTGTTGAATCTGAATGAGATCCTTGCTGGGTAGAGTAATCTTGGTTGTCTGTTTTTCCCTTTCATCACTTTAAATATTTCCTGCCACTCCCTTCTAGCTTGCAGAGTTTCTGCTGAAAAATCAGCTGTTAATCTTATGGGGATTCCTTTGTATGTTATTTGGTGATTTTCCCTTGCTTCTTTTAATATTTTTTCTTTGTATTTAATTTTTGATAGTTTGATTAATATGTGTCTCGGCATGTTTCTCTTTGGGTTTATCCTGTATGGTACTCTCTGTGGCTCCTGGACTTGATTGCCTGTTTCCTTTCCCATATTAGGGAAGTTCTTGAGTAGAATCTCTTCAAATATTTTCTCAGACGCTTTCTTTTTCTCTTCTTCTTCTGGGAGCCATATAATTCAAATGTTGGTGCATTTAATGTTGTCCCAGAGGTCTCTGAGACTGTCTTCAATTGTTTTCATTCTTTTTCCTTTATTCTGCTCCCTGGCAGTTATTTCTACCATTTTATCTTACAGCTCACTTATCTGTTCTTCTGCCTCAGTTATTCTGTTATTGATTCCTTCTAGGGTATTTTTAACTTCAGGAATTGTGTTCATCACTGTTTGTTTGCTCTTTAGTTCTTCTAGATCCTTGTTAAATGTTTCTTGTATTTTCTCCTTTCTGTTTCTGAGATTTTGGATCATCTTTACTATCATTACTCTGAATTCTTTTTCAGGTAGGTTGCCTATTTCGTTTTATTTGGTCTTGTAGGTTTTTACCTCACTCCTTTGTCTGTAACATATTTTTTTGTTATTTCACTTTTTTTTTTTTGGGTGGTGCTGTATTCCTGTCTTACTGGTTGTTTGGCCTGAGATATCCAGTAGTGAAGTTTGCAGGCAGTTGGATGGAGCTGGGTCTTCGTGCTGAGGTGAGGACCTCTGGGAGACCTCACTCCGAGTGATATTCCCTGGGGTCTGAGGTTCTCTGTTAGTACAGCAGTTTGGACTCGGAGCTCCCACCACAGGAGCTCAGGCCCGACCTCTGGCCTGGGAACCAAGATCCCGCAAGTTTCATGTCATGGAAAAGAAAAAAAAAAAGGAAGAAAGAAAGAAAACAAGGACCAATACAATATCAAAGTATAAAAAACAAATAGAATTAGAAAGATAAAAATTATATTAGGAAAAATAAAACTAAATTGAAACAACAGTTGCTGGTCATTCCTCCCATCCCTTTAGGTGTCTGTGGTCCCCCTCCGGTGCCTGGTAGGTGCCCTAGTTGTGAGGAGATGCAAATTCCATGTCCTCCTAGTACGCCATCTTGACTCCACCCTGAGATTGCATTTTGATGCAAGTCTGTCATTAGTGTTTTCATTTTCTTCAGACACATACAGGAGTGGAATTTCTGGATCACATGGTAGTTCTGTTTTTAGTTTTTTGAAGAATTTCCATACTGTTTTCCTTATTGGCTGTATCTTCTTTACCAAGAACTCTTTCCTTACTGCTCACAGCTCCTATAATATTTTATTCCATATAGTGGAAACTTATGCTCACTATTATTCAGCTTCCAGGCTATAAATTTCTTTGTTTTAATTTATTATGTTTTAAAATTTTTATTGGAGTATAGTTGATTTACAATGTTGTGTTACTTTCTGCTGTACAGCAACGTGAACTAACACACCATTGTAAAACAATTATAGTCCAATAAAGATGTTAAAAAAAAAAGTGAATCAGTTCTACATATACATATATTCACTCTTTTGTAGATTATTTTCCCACATAGGTCATTACAGAGTATTGAGTAGAGTTCTGGAACTGTTTCTTAATTTACTTTGCATTTTCTGGCAATGAGGTACAATTTTTTTACTTGGTAGGCATTCAGTAAAGGCCGTTAAAAACAGAACTCAAGTATTTCTTTAATGGTAATGTTTTCTATTTAGATACCACTGGTGAAAGATAGTACTTAGGCAGACAGGAAATAACTATCTTCAAAATCTATTAGTTATGATTTTGTTTGCACGTATGGTTAACTGTGAGTAGATGCTTATTTAAACTAATGTTGCCTTAGTTTCTGTGGTCCCAACAGTAATCACTGAGTCAGAGAAGGACCCTGTTATTAATTATAAGACTGAGAAGTTCACGCTGTACTGAATGCCTCCAAATTTCCTTTGTAGAGTCAGAAGCCTATTTCTAGATCTTTATGCCCTATTTCCAGAGTCCTTAAAGTTCTTATTCTCTTACTTTCAGAATTAACACCTCCTTTATTCACGATCTTGGTTAATGATTTTACTCAGTTTCCCAAGTCAGAAACCTGTGTTTCCTCCATTCTCTCTTTTCCTTTATTCTGCTTATAATCCCTGCCTAAGTCTATCAGTTTACTTGAAGTTTAAAAAGAAGATGCAGCAGCTCTTACTTCTTTTTTTAAATTACCATCTCTTCCTACTTGGAAAGAGTAGAAACTGGTTCCCTCCTTATATCCCTCATCCTAATCTGTTTCCCATTCTCGTCTGTTTTTAAAATACTTGAGTATTTAAGGAATGCCAATTTCCCCCCAAAAATATTCAATAATACATCTCTGCTATTTGAAAATCTGTTAGATTCAAGTGGCTAAATTACGGAATTGAAACTCCTTAGCTTTGACCTAACCCATCTTGTCAACCTCACCTTCAACTCCTCTCTGTACAGCTCAGTTCCAGGAGCATACCTGATCCTTTAAGGCTCTGTTGGGCTCCTTTGCTTACTGTTCTCTGTCCTTCTTTGCTGTAAAGTTCCTACTCACCCTTCAAGATCCGACAAAATATTAATTCCCAGATAAGAAGTTGCTCTGTCTATGGGGTTTCTCAGCCCTTTGTTAACGTACCTTCAGTAGTTACTGCCAGGGTGGTTGTGTTACTGACCAGTGTTCTTGGACTTTTTAATCAATAGAAATTGATAAGAGGCCAGATGAGAAATTCAGGCAAGACTGCAGCACGAGGGAGCAAAAACAAGTAACAGATTCCCTTTCTCGCTCCCTGATGGGGGCGAGGCAAGCTGGTCTCTTAAATGGGGTGAGGGTCGGGGTGGGTCCAGGGGTTGGGCTGGAGGGATGGCTTAGGTGGTTGGCCCACCCACTTTGTGGTGCTTTGTACATGCGCAGTACCCTGCTTTTGATCCCGACACCTCAAAAGTGGCAGTTGTGTTTTGGGTCTTTTTGTATCTTGTTGTTCATAATTTGCCCCAACTGCACTTGCATACAGTTATTTTTAGTCCCTTCTAATTTCTTTGTATTCTGTTACTTGAGGAAATGTTTATCCACATGCAAGCACTGCAGCAAATGGTTCCAGGTCCCAGGCCCCAGACTGTCTCTGTTATTTATCAGTTTGTCTTTGTCTTCCCCCTATAAGCCCTATGAGAGCAGGAACCCTAAATTACTCATTTTTGTAATCCCAGGTATTGCACAGTATCTGATAATGGTAGGGGTACAATTTGATTTTCTTAACTTTGGCTTTAAAATTTCAGCTATATGTTTAAGGGTATAATAAGAACCCTAGAAGCAAGTTAAGAGACCTACCTGAGTTCTAGTCCTGAGTTGGTTATTAACAATATCATCCTGGGTGTTTTATAACTTTCCATTTTCTCCTCTTCCTTTCCCTCTAACCATCCACTCATCCTGATTTAATGAACTTAATCTCAGAGTGAGACATTAGAGGTTCACAGAGTCACAGTTTAGACATGTGATCTTGGAAACATAAGAGGTTCTTGCTATGCACAGTGCACACAAAAAGCCTTTAATTAAACACGTGAAATGTATTAGTCACATGCTCTTGAGAAAACTGAAAAAAAGGGACCCATCCCAGGCCCAGATGTGTCCTTGGAAAGAATTGGGCCAACAACAGACAAGGAGGGGTGAGGGTTTCAGCCATGATTACTCCCATCTGTTGTTCTTTAAAACAAAACCAAAAAAAGTTTCCCAAATGAACACTAGATGTGGGAAAAATTATAAAAAGCTGATATCAAAGCTGGACTAAATATGTAGAAATAGTAGCTTAATATTCCTGAATTTTGAGATGGAATTTTAGATTTTAAATTTTGTGAAAGCCTCAACTGCTTTTTGTTTCTTTTCTTCTTTGACTTCCTTCTTTTTAACTTTGACGCTTCTGTGATGAGTCTAGAACATACCAAATACTGTGGTGGATAAACCCACCCCATTGAGCTTAGCTGGATCAGAATTTTTCCACAAAAACTGTTGGACATTTTATACACTGATCCAAACAGGTATGGAGAACAGTGATATCAATTTTCCTTATGAATTTAAGGAGTAAAGAAAAACTGTAAGTGGGGAGGACACAGCTGCAGGTATATTGATTTAACTTTAATAATTTAATAAGCCACGATTTAATAAAGAGAGACATGCTACAACCCAGGATAGATTTTATATTATTAGCTACTCTTACCTTTTCTGGATGACAGAGTTTATGGCAGCATGGATCCTCCATGACTGTTGGTATTAATTAAATAATTGAATGAACCAACTGAAGTCTCGTAGATATGTTCATGTTATGTTGATGTCTGGAGATTATGAAGGACTGAGATACCAAGAATATCTTACACTCTTTGATTTAAAATTTTAATTTGTTGCTGTCCATTATAATATGAGATCCTCCTGCGAATTTATATGTCCTAAGAAGATAGTTCTATCTGTTCTTAACCTTGCTAATGTATTTTCTCTCAAGGCAGTTAATGAAGTGTTTTAGTTTATTTGTTCTACAAAAGTGAAAAAAAAGAAAGCATTAAGCTTAAAAGCAAATAATTCTCTTGAGATGTTTTGAACTCTGATTAAATGTGGAATCTTTTGAATACTTGTTACGTGTGGAAATTTAAGGATGTAGTATTTTAAAAAATAGCAACTAAATATTGTTTTTTCTTCATGCAATCTCATTTAAAGAACACACCTAAGTACAATGTTTCCTTCACTGCTTTTTCCACCAAGCAGTCAAATTGAGAGCCTTCATTCATTACAGCTGTAGATGATCACACTAAAGAGAAAAGCTGTTGCGTCAAGTTATGGGAAATGTGAACAACTTAGAGTGCTCTAAAGCCGGTTTATAGGAAGAATCAGGATCATAATTTAACTGTTGAAACAATTTTTTGTTCATGTGTGTTTTTCCTTCCTATTGTAAATCTGAGGAAAATGTGACACAGTTTGCTTTTAACATGTTCACGTATGTGCCTAGTGGATGTCAAATCAAGAGATAAACCTTTGTATTTCCAGGGATAAAAACTTAACACACCTGGCACTCACATAAATGTGCTGAGTGGATCAATAAATGAACCAATGATTCTAGTATTTTATACTCTGCTGGACCAATATACCTTTCCAAATGCCGTCTTAGAGATGTATTCTATAAAGTTTGACAAACTAACTAATAAGGAATGTGCCTCTTCCAGCACCCAACCATAGAATATTTGGGAAAACTTGAAGCAAAAGCAAGTTTTAAATGAATATTTTAAAAAAAAAGAAGGACATCCCCAGGGAACAAAATAAACAGAAAAACATGTTCAAATGACAGAGATAAGCAAGGCTAAACCAGAATGGTCCATGGGTGTATCCTGACTAGATGGACCTAAATGGCTGGGGTTTGACACTTAGAGGGAGACTTAGATCTATAGGTACTATGTGTGGAAGGAGCTAGAATTGGGCTGGTCATATAAAGCAAGGAGTCTAAGATGGCTGTGTTGTTCCTAAAACTGGCTCTAGAAAAGCAGGCTGGGGGACTTAGAACAAGAATGAGTACTGTGGACACTGGACAGAAAGTGTCATCCTGGAGAATTCAATACCTCAAGCCCGTATTGGGAACCTACCATGGCATAAGAATGAAGAGACAATAAACAACAAGATCCTACTGTATAGCACAGGGAACTACATTCAATATCCTGTAATGGATAATGGAAAAGAATATGAAAAAGAATCTATAACTGAATCACTTTTCTGTACAGCAGAAATTAACACAACATTGTAAATCAACTGTACTTCAATAAAATAATTTAAAAAAAAAGAATGAAGAGACAGTCTTAACATCCATTTTCCTTTCTTCTCTGGAAAGAATCAGGAATTGGAATGGCATTGCATTTCTTACCAGTAGCCCTGGAATCTAGAAGACAGCAGAGGGATTGTTTTAAAGTTCAGGGGAAAAGATTTGCACCAGGAATCCTATGCCCAGACATGTATCAAGTATCAGGATAGAATAAAAGACCTCTAAAAGGCAAGCTGTCAAATAATTTACCCTCAACACCCTTGCCCTCATGCTACTAGAAGTGGAGTACATACTCCACCAAAAGAAAGGAAAACTAAGAAATGAGAAGCCAAAACACTCAGGCAAAGGAGAATCTCACAGAGGAGAGAAATATCAATAAAAGGAATTCCCAAGACGATAACAAAGGGAAACTTCAGAGTGATAGCTCTTCCTAGAGAGCAAACAGTCTAGTTTTGGACTAAGAGAACACAGAGATCCTGGTGGAATATTTCCAGTGAAAACAAAAATCAATGGATAGGGCTTCCCTGGTGGCGTAGTGGTTGAGAATCTGCCTGCTAGTGCAGGGGACACGGGTTCGAGCCCTGGTCTGGGAGGATCCCACATGCCACGGAGCAACTAAGCCCGTGAACCACAACTACTGAGCCTGCGCGTCTGGAGCCTGTGCTCCGCAACAAGAGAGGCCACGATAGTGAGAGGCCCGCTCACCGCGATGAAGAGTGGCCCCCGCTTGCTGCAACTGGAGAAAGCCCTCACACAGAAACGAAGACCCAACACAGCCAAAAAAAAAAAAAAAAAAAAAAAAAAATCAATGGATAGATCGCCCAATGTGTTGAGGGGAGTTTTATGGCTCTGGTGGATTATTTGGGTGTAAATTGGTGATAGACACTAGAAAACTAAGAGAGAAAAAAGTCAAGTTATTAATTCAAGTATTAAACATCCCTGAAAAACAGAGTCACGCAAGAAAGGTGAGTTTCATTAAACCTTTAAGGAATGAATGACCTCTAACTTGTACTGTTTCAGAGAATAAAGAGAAAATATTCCAACTAATTTTAAGGCTATTAAATTTTTGATACCTGTAGTAGACAGAATGACCATCTCCCAAAGATATCCTAATCACAGAACCTGTGAATATGTTACATATTCACAGTATATAACAAAGAGAAATTAAAGTAGCAGATGAGATTAAGGTTGCAAATCAGCTGAATTTAAAATAAAGAGATTACTAGGATTGTCCAAGTGGACCTGATAGAATCACATGGGTCCTTAAAAGTGGAAGAAGTCAGAAAAAAAGGTCAGAGTGTTATGATACAAGAAAGGCTCAACCAGCCATTGCTGGCTTTGAAAATGGAAGGGGACCATGAGCCAAAGAATGTGGGTGGCCTCTAGAAGCTGGAAAAGGCAAGGAAAATGGGCTCTCCTTTAGAGCCTCCAGAAAGGAGTGCAGCCCTGCTGACACTTTGATTTTAGCCCATTGAGACCTGTTTTGGACTTCTGACCTTCAGAACTGTATAAGCTAATGAATTTGCATTGTTTTAAGCTAGTAAATTTGTGGTTATTTGTTACAGCAGCAATAGGAAACTAATACAATGCCCAAACTGAATAAGGACAGTGCAAAAAAATGTACAGACCAATTTCATTTATGAGCATGAATATAAACATACTAAATGAAATACTAGCCTAAAATCCATTCATCAGTATATGTTAGGATTTCTCCAAGAACATAGGGCTAGCTCTATTTCAGCATTTATTTATATAAGGTAGTATATTAACAGATTAAAGAAAATGTGTAATATATATATACTGTAAAGATTAAATATATATAGTTTATATCTATAACATAAGACAACATAAACTATATTATCTCAAGTGATACATAAAAAGCATTGGTGATGAATCAATACCCATCCATGATATAGTCTTAGGAAACTAAAAATTATTGGGAACATCCTTATTATTTCTGTGATCTGAATCAAATGTCATTATGTGAACACCAGTGGAGAAATGTTAGAAGTGTTCTTTTTAACATGAAAAGGATAAGGACCCCTGTCATTTCTTCTTGTCAAAGAAATGAAATAGGGGATGTAATGATTGGAAAGAAAGAGGCAAATTTTTTGTTATTTGTAATAATGTGAGTATATGCATAGAAAATCCAATAGAAATGAACTATGAAACTTTGAATATTTCAGCATAGTGGCTAAATAAAAAAAAAAAAATAGGATTCCTGTATTGGTAACAACCAATTTGAAAATATAAAAACCTCCATTTTATTTATTTATTTATTCATCTAGTGAGAATTCATTTTTTTATTAATTGTTTAAATTGGAGTATAGTTGATTTACAATCTTGTATTACTTTCTGCTGTACAGCAAAGTGAATCAGTCATATATATACATATATCTACTCTCTTCTAGACTCCATTCCCATATAGGTCATTATGGAGCACCGAATAGAGCTCCCTGTGCTATATAGTAGGTTCTTATTAGTTATCTTTTTTTTTCTTCAAAAATTTATTTTATTTATTTATTTTTGGCTGCGTTGGGTCTTCATTGCTGTGTGTGGGCTTTCTCTAGTTGTGGAGAGTGGGGGCTACTCTTTGTTGCGGTGCACGGGCTTCTCTTGCTGTGGAGCATGGGGTCTAGGCATATGGGTTTCAGTAGCTGCAGCACGCGGGCTCAGTAGTTGTGGTGCACGGGCTTAGTTGCTCCGCGGCATGTGGGATCTTCCCGGACCAGGGTTTGAACCCACGTCCCCTGCATTGGCAGGCGGATTCTCAACCACTGCACCACCAGGGAAGCCCTAGTTATCTTTTATATATAGTAGTGTGTATATGTCAATCCCAATTTCCCAATTTATCCCCGCCCCCTTTCCCCCTTGGTAACCATAAGTTTGTTTTCTACACCTGTGACTCAGTTTCTTAAAAACCTCCATTTTATAGAGTACCTAGCAATTAAGTGACCAAAAGATGTAAAAGAAATCTTTTGAAAGAAATCTTTAAATGTAAAAGCAAACCTGAATAAATTGGGAGCTGAACCATGTTGCTCTATGGAAGGACTCACTATGGTGAAAATGTTTCTTCTCTCCTAAATTAATTTATAAAGTCAGTGCAATCCCACTCAAAATTCCAGCAGGATTTTTCATGTAATGAGACAATTAGATTCTAAAATTCAAATGGAAGAAGTGGTCAACTCCAAGGGGCACTGTTCACATTTTATTCTATGGAGAAGTTATCTATTTTAGCAGAACAGGTGACAAAAAAATCAAGAACTTTTGAAGAACAACGTGATGGATACATCCAACTAGATATCACCACTAGAGAGAACCGTGGTGTTGAGTTGGTGCAGGGATGTACTGTGGAGCAGAACTGAGAACATAGAGAAGACCATGTATATACAGAAGCCTTGTGATAGAGGTGGCGTTCAAGTCATTTGGGAAAGAATAGACTATTCAGTAGATGGGGATGCCAACTGGTTCTCCATATGGCAAATTATAAACGTATATCTCTATCTCAAGCTGCAAACCAGAATGTACAAAAAGAAACTTTAAAACATTTAGAAGTAAACATGAAGAAGATCTTTGTGAACTTGGGGTAGCGAAGAATTTCTTAAGTAGATAAAAACCGTAAGTCATAAAATAAAAGATAGATAAATTTGTCTAAATTAAAACTAATACCTTTTGACAAAACAAACAAATTGAAAAGTCAAGTGATAGATGGGAAGAAGAGATATACAACACAAATAGAATATTAAGGTTCAGAATACTGTATATGATGAAATATAAGGCAATGTTTATTTCCCCAAAATGACTGCTCAGAAAAAAGGACTTATCAGAGTCTTTCAAGTCTCTGAAATGTATTAGCAGCCTAAAACCACCCAGTCAGTGCTACTTGTGCATGTTTGTAGAGGACCCAGATTGGCGTTGATTAAAACAACAAAACAAACTAACAAAAGGCTATCAAGAAGGTTAATACAGATTGTTTATTCCTGGAATATGACTTCAAATTGCAAGAGTTCGATTTGTGGAAAACAAGCCTTCTAAAGATTTTTGAAATTGAATAATTTTAACTAAAAAAGAACCCCAAAGATTATTTTAAAAATATTAAGATCAGTCAGTTTCTCAATGGGAAATTGATGGCACATTCAAATTAGGACAATTCAAGACGTGTTTATTAATCAAAAGGCTAATTATAAAGGTGTGGAGGGGTGTAGAGGAAGTGCAAGGAATAGCACAGGACCCCAGGGCTAGCAGGCTCAGAACTCTGACCACTCCTAGGTCTGCAAGGGTAAAGCGAGGGGAAGGAGGGGTCTGTGGACGTGGAAGGAGAGAGTCATGAGGAGCAGGGTGCCTTGAGAGGAGCAATGACTTTCTCTCCAGTGATGTAGCCAGACGGAGGCAACCTCTAAGAGAGGGATCCAGAGGAGTAAATGCCCCAACCTCATTCTCCTCCCCCCTTCTCATCTCCTGCCAAGCCTGCCATTGGCTGTCCCCAGCAGGAAGCCTGAGAACAAGGGATCCAGGGTATGTGGCCCACACAGGTCAGCTTTCCAGAGCAGAAAGCAGGGTGGAAAAGGAAGGGGAGTGGATTGGAAGGGGCAAATGATGACAATTGGCACAAAAAGCAATACGGTACATGATCATATTGTGAAAATCATGAATAGCAAGCGGTATTTGGTAGTCTGGAGCACAGTCTTGAGGGTGTATTAAACACAGATTCAAAATTTATCTGAATAGAAGTGGAGGTGATCTACTTTAGAAAACTGTGAATGATGCAAAAAGTGGCTCAATCATGAAAAACCCTGATGCTGGATATGCTCATTAGAAATTTGAATAAAATTGTTTCATGAAATGTGAGTAAAGGAGAAAGTAATAGTCTGAAAATAATTTATTATGATTAATGTGTGATTTAGAATATGCATTTGAAATGACATTAACATCAGTATGATACCTAGATATTTGATGATTTTATCTTTATACATAAATATTTTTATATTAAAGTTGTACAAAACTTTATGTATCTCCTCATTTGGAACACTGGGAGAGACAGCCTTATATCTGGGATCACCTTATATCCAGACACATTTTGGTATATAAAGAACTCTGGAGAAAATGACAGGTAAGTATAAAAATGGATAAAAGATAAGAACCAGCAGTTCAGAGAAAAGGTAAACCAAATAGAAAATAAACATAAAAAAGATGCTTAACTAGGAACATAGGAATTAGTGAAACTTGTAATCAGGGAAAAAAATAAAATGAGATACCATTTCACACCCATTTGACCGGCAAACATCAGAAAGTCATGTGTAGAGAAGATCTTACCCACTGCTGCTAATATGTTAATAGTTCCCACCACTTTTTGAGACTTTTGCCAAAATCTAGTGAAAGCATACCCTAAGACACTCTTGATCTAGATCTAGATTGGATCTAGGTTGATCTAGAACCTCTTGCTCATGTACACAGAAAGATATGTAAAATAACTTCATTGTTGTATTTTTGGAATAGTGAACTGGAAGTAATTTGATATCAATCAATAGGGGAATGAAGAAAATGTGGTTTATTTATATGTTGGAAAATTAACAGCAATTAAAACAAACCAACATGGAAAAATCTTAACAGGTAGATGAAAAGGCAAGTTTTAGAATGATTCATATTGTAGAATAGCATTTATGTAAATCGAACCCAAAGCAATGCTATATATGTTTTTTGTATTCATAAATGAAATAAAAGTATAAAAGCTTGGGCTGGAAGAGATATATGCCACATTCCTCTTAGTGGCTGCCTCAAGGTAAGAATGGAGGGAACGGGACTGTGTAGATGTTGGTAGCATGAAAGAGTACAGTGTCTTGGCCTGAAATACCTGAATATTTGTTTGTTTATATTCTGGTTAGATTTAGACTCCGTTCCTTTTATGTTCTGAAACAATCTGAACACATTTCCAAGAATCTCAACTACAGTCAACAGAGTTTTACTACTTGGAGGCCAACTGAAAATTTTTGTTCTTAGTGTTGTAATTTTCAGGGCAAGTTATAAAATTATTTTATAGCTACTTTATTTATTTATTTATTTTTGGCTGTGTTGGGTCTTCGGTTCGTGCGAGGGCTTTCTCTAGTTACGGTAAGTGGGGGCCACTCTTCATCGCGGTGCGGGGGCCGCTCTTCATCGCGGTGCGCGGGCCTTTCACTATCGCGGCCCCTCCCGTTGCGGGGCACAGGCTCCAGACGCGCAGGCTCAGTAACTGTGGCTCACGGGCCCAGCTGCTCCGTGGCATGTGGGATCTTCCCAGACCAGGGCTCGAACCCGTGTCCCCTGCATTAGCAGGCAGATTCTCAACCACTGCGCCACCAGGGAAGCCTATAAAATTATTGATTGGAGCAATTGTAACCATTTTCTATAGTTTATTTCTCCACTAGTCTATAGTCCAGTAGGAGAACTTTTAAATGGAAGATATGGGTCTCCACTAATGGAGTAGTGGGAAGACAAATGCAGTCATGCACATGGCCAGCTGAGAGCAGATTTTTTAAAATTGATGAGTCGTCTTTTCACCAGTTTAATAGGTGACATGCTTCTAAGATGGAAACAGTGTATGAGAAGGGGATGCAAGACCTGAACAGCTTTCCAATTCAATTGTATTGAATTGTGACAATTGTATTGTGACATTGTTTTTAAATTAAATATTTAACTTATCCATATTCAAATATTATCACCCATAAATAATTATCACCCATAAGCAGAAACTGAACAAATTAATTTTAAAATGTCCACCACTCTTAATGATCTGGGCCACTCACTCTTGTCCCAACTCCCCATATACTTGTTTCTATCTGTTAACCTGAACTACAGTGTTCTCTTTTAGGTCAGGTGGTTCTCTGAGACCTCAGCTTGAATTGAATCTTTCCATCTCTCCTGTTCCTTTATAATTGCAAGGAGCATCCACTGTATGTGAATTCTTATGGCCTATTCCACATCTCTTTAGGTAGTTTTACTTTCTTATAAAGCTTTTACAAATGAACCCCACCATTATTTTTCCTCTATTTGAATCCTTCCTGATCTCCTCCCATTTAAACTACTGTTGTAATTATGGCATTGCATTGGATGTATTCCATTTGTACATACTGCCTTGTCTGCATTAATTAACAAAAATTATGGTAACTTGCCAGGAATACCTCACATTATCATGGGGACAGAAATAGTAATACACTATTCACTAACAACCCACCAATTTCTATCTTCATTTCTTACCTCTCCTCTGAGCTGCTGCCTATTCAACAGACCATACGGATGTCTCTGACCACCTCAAACTTAACATGTTGAAGACCAAACCAACAACACCCTCCAGACCCTTTGTGTTTTCTGTTCAGTTAATGGCACCTCTTTCAACCAGGAGGCGCAAGTTGTACTGTCATCCTTGAAATGAATCTTCTGTCCTTATTTCTCACATCCAGTTTTCTTTCAGGATATGTCAATTTTGCTTTCTACATATCCCACAGATCTGTCTGGATCCAAGCCACGTACCATCGTTGGTCATCTGGACCATTGCAATAGATAGTTTCCTGATCTCCCTGTGCTTTCTCTTTCCATCCTTCAGCATGTTCTATATACTTTTGATCCCTTTTTTTTTTTTTTTCAGGTTTCTCCTCCTTTGCCACTTCCTTAGAGAGGTTTTTCCTGATCTTCCTGGGTTGGTCGAATCCTTCTATTATTAGTGATCAGAGCACTCAGTACCTAATGTCCTTAGCACATAAGACAGGTTTAATGTTACATTAATTTGATTCAAGTATTTTTCCCACTAAATCTGCACTGTCCATTACAGTAGCCACTAGCCACAGATGGCTCTTTAACTTTAAATTAAGTAAAATTGAATGAAACTTAAAATTCAGTTTCCTAGTCACACCAGCTACACTTCAAGTGCTCAAGAGCCATCAGGGCACTGGTAGCTACCATGTTGGGCAGTGCAGAGTAAAGAACATTTCCATCACCCTAGGAAGTTCTGTAGGACAACATGCACCAGACTGTAAGCTCTGCAGGGGCACACGATGGTTCTTTTCTTTTTTTCCTGTTGTTAAACTGTCTTTCCATTACATTCCTGGTGCCTAGCAACATGTCTGGCCCACAGAAGGCCTTCCAAAACATTTGTTAAGCAAATGAAAAAATGAGTTAATGAATGAGCACCTCAGAGCCTTGTGGGGATGAAGTGGAGCGGTCAAGAATGTCCCAAACTGGGAAAACTTTCTCCGAGGCTGGTATTTGTGAACCATGGATTCCAGAGGCCTCAGCACTTGACGCTCTTCACGTGCTCACTCAGTGACATGCCTGCACAAATCTTTGTTTTGCTGTTTCAAAGCTGTACTTGGCCAATCATGGCCTGGAGACCCTTCATGAACATTTTGTAAGTGAAACTTCCTCGTGGAAATTAAAAAGTACCCGACAGGGGCAGCATATGTGCTAGCAGATGTTTATCAGTTTTGGCAGTGAATAATTGTCATGTCTGGGATGCGTTCTTTTGCCTAAAGGAACACGGCAAATGATGTGATGGATCACGTTTCTTATTTTACGTTATTCTAGTTTAAGCTTACTTTTAGTGGAGAGTTAATGAAGTACAGTATAGTCTAAAAAACAGTAAGGAGGGACTCTGGTTTCAGAAACCCATGTGAAAGCTAGAAAACTTCACAAAGGGTTCTAGCGTTTTAATTGAGAGAAGCAAATTATGGTCCACGGGCCAAATCCAGCCCAGTGCCTGTTTTTGTGAATAAAGATTTATTGGAACAAAGCCACACCCATTCATTTATTCATCTATTGCTGCTTTCACCCTACAATGGCAGAGTTGAGTAGTTGGGACAGAGACTGTGTAGCCTACGTCTAAAATTTTTCTTACCTGGCCTTTTACAAAAAGTTGCCTACCTCTGTTTTAACTCCTACAGGATCAAATGCTACTTGGATTGTTTGAGCTTTATGAGCAGTTAGTGGGTACAGCTGACAAAATGGTCACTCTGGTCAGTTGCTTTCTTTACCAGCCACCCTCCTACTACCCCCCTGCCCCCAATACTTACATTTTTTTCTTCAAAATCATAGAGAAAAATTATGGAGGTCGTCTAACATTTCTGAGGCAGCAAGGTGAGTTTCAGGCTGTGGGGATGAAATCATGGATAATAAGATGGAGGTAAAATGCCCTTTGCCATGCTGTGTGCCTTGAGAACCTTCAGATGCTGGTGCCAGAAAAGTGGAAGGTTGGCCTGAAAAAAGATAACAGATTAGGAAACATGTACTGACCAGAGGTGAACCTCAGAGAACAAAGAGGGAGACGAGGGGCTTTGGAAGTGAGGCTATGTGAGGAGGCTGTGAAAGAATGTGGTACCTCGGGCTTCCCTGGTGGCGCAGTGGTTGGGAGTCTGCCTGCCAATGCAGGGGACACGTGTTCGAGCCCTGGTCTGGGATGATCCCACATGCCGCGGAGCAACTAGGCCCGTGAGCCACAGCTACTGAGCCTGCGCGTCTGGAGCCTGTGCTCCGCAACAAGAGAGGCCGCGATAGTGAGAGGCCCGCGCACCGCGATGAAGAGTGGCCCCCGCTTGCCACAACTAGAGAAAGCCCTCGCACAGAAACGAAGACCCAACACAGCCAAAAATAAATAAATTAATTAATTAATAATTAAAAAAAAAAAGAATGTGGTACCTCAAAGACAAAGAGACACTGCACATAGATCAGGGGAACTGTTGGGAAACTGAGCCCAACAGCTGTGCCCAGAGAAGGAGAAATAAGTCAGGAAAATTCTGAAGTTTCCAGGCAAGCCCAGTCAGGAGGCAAGTGGTAATAAAGAGGTTGGGTTTGAACTAGAACTGAGGGTAGATCGGGGGTAGATGGAAGCAGAATCTAGTGAAAAGATGGTGGCAGAGGGAGCAGGAGAGCCCGCTGGCTGGAGGCTCACAGTTAGACTTTTGATTTTCTCCCCAAAAGAGGTTCTATATAAAGTCAGTGGGTAACACTGGCAGGTTTGAAAGAAGGCAGTGAGGTTTAAGTTTTTAAAAAATTTCTGTGTGTGTGTGTGTGTGTGTGCATGGTTAATAACTAAGGGCCCACAAAAAATACAAGTGACAGGCCACATAGCATAAACTCTGCAGCCAGGCTGCTTCTGTTCAGATTTTGGCTCTGCCACCTACTAGCTGTGTGACCTTGGGTGAGTTACTTAACCTCTCTGTGCCCTAATTTGCTCACATAAAATGAAGATACTACTGCTACTACTTCTTAAGGTTGTTTTGAGGGCTAAATAAGCTTACATTTGTGAAGTGCTTGCAACTGTGCCTGACACACAATGAGTGCTGTAGACATTTATTAAATACTAGTGGTCTCTCTCTCATCCTTTGAGATGCCCTGGCTGGAAGATGAACTAGACACGAACATTGCATATGACCTTAAAATGTCAATTCACATAGAAACCTGTCTCCAATGGACTACGTAAATGCTTTAAAGAATTTGTGTCCTATAACAGATGGCTATTTAGCGTACTGGAGGCATGTCTTCATTTAAAACTTGTTTTTGTCCTTTGAACAGATTGTAAAATAGAGTGTCTGTGTGGACGTTTTATCTCATTGACCCCGATTCCTGACTGCAAAAATGCATAATACTGAGCAGAAAATGAAGTGAAAGGATTGGTGAAGGAGAGGGAAACACAACTTAGGCAGGGGTGTTTGTTTTTAAATCATAGTAAAATGCATATAACATAAAAATTGTCATCTTCACGATTTTAATACTACAATCCTGTAGTATAAATACATTCACATTTGTTGTATCTATATGAGATGATGGCCGTTCACTAAACTTGTTGTGACAATCATTTCACGATGTATGCAAGTCAAACCATTATGCTGTACACCTGAAACTTATACAACGTGGTATGTCAGTTATACCTCAGTAAAACTGGAAGGAAAGAAAAGAAAAGATCTGTTCTAAACAAAAGAAATTGGTGAAAGCAATATTAATAATATATATGACTTAACTCAGTATATCCAAAATATTTCAACATGTATTAGATATAACAATGATTCCTGCAATAGTTCATATCCTTCTTTTTGTGGTAAGGCTTTGTAATCCAGTATGCATTTCTCACTTATTACACATCTCAATTTGAATGCTATATTTTCATCAGAAATCAATGATCTGAAATTGGATTTCATAAAATTTACAGTCAAAAAAGTAGATTCACATATCCAAGTTCTTCTAAACATGCTTAAAAGTTGTCTGGTAATTGAATCAAGTATCGACTTTAAATTTTAATGAAATGTAGATTGAAAAGCCAGTTCCTACTCATAATCCAAATCTAGTCATGAGCAAGTATCCAGTGGACATTTTACAAAACACTTGACCAGCATTCTTCAAAACTGCCAAGATCATCAAAAACAAGGAAAGTCTGAGAAACTGTTACAGATCAGAGGAGGCTGGGGAGACTTGACATCTAAGTGTAATATGGTGTCCTTTTTGGGGTCCTGGAACAGGAAAAGGACATTCAAGGAAAAACTGGAGAAATGTGGATAAAGTCTAAAGTCTGGAGTTTAGTTAATGGTATTGTACCAATGTCAATGTCTTAGTTTTGACAAATATAGTTATTATATAAGATGTTAATGGTAGGGGAAGCTGGGTGAGGGGCATATGGGAACTCTCTATACCATCACTGCAACTTTTCTGTAAATATAAAAAATTATTCCAAAATAGAAAAAGTTAAAGTAAAAATAAATGCATAAATACATTCACATTGTTGTGCAACCAATCTCCAGAACTCTCTATATCTTGCAAAGCTGAAACTCTACACTCATTAAATAACAACTCACCTTTCTCTCTTTCCCCTCACCCTTGGCAACCACCGTTCTACCTTCTGTTGCTGAGTTTCACTCCTCTAGATACTTCATATAAGTGTAATCATACAGTCTTTGTGTTACTGTGACTGGCTTATCTCAATATACTGTCCTCAAGTTTCACCCATGTTGTAGCATGTGTCATGTCAGAATTTCCTTTTTTATAAGGCTGAAAAATATTCCATTGTATGTTTACACCCCATTTTATTTATCCATCCGTCTGTCGATGGACTCTGTGTTGCTTCTGCCTTTTAGCTATTGTGAATACGCTGCTATAAACATAAGTGTACAACAGGCAGGTGGCTTTATGAAATTCTGTGATTTGGCTCTCTAGTGTCCTTTCTCCCTGGAATATTAGGATAAACTTGGGGTCCAAACCAGGTAGAAGGGGGTTATAAGCCAGGTTTTACCACTTACCAGCTATGCATTTTGGGGCAAGTTATTTAAGTTCTCTGATCTTGCTTACTTCTTTGTAATAAAGGAATAGTGATATTTGTTTTAGGAGTTAAATAAGACCTTGCACAATGTTGGATACATTGTAAGAATTCAATAAATTTCCCCCTTTCCTTTCAAATGTACCATCTCTTCTTCTGTGATCACCTATGTATATCTCCTTTTATTCTTGCTTTATTACAAGGAGAGACACAAATATTATCCATGAGGCCTGAGGTTGGATTACACTAAGGTTAAACAAAAAATTTCCCCCAGGGTTCCAGTAGGGTCAGTCGAACCTTGTTTAACTGAACAAATATTGCTCAGCGTTTCAGGGTTCTTTCGAAAGAGTATTGCCGTATCCAAGAAGCCTTATGATCCAATCTTCAAATTGCCTTTCTTATTTAAAAGCAGGAAGTAATATTTTTTTTCAAAAGCAGTTTCAGATATTTGAATCCAGTTCAACACAAACTTTGAGGGAGTGCCAGATTTGACCTACATATGTTCCCTGATGCCTAACTCAATTAGGCCCACTTGCTTGACCTTGATCTGGTAAAGAAAACAGGACCTTTACTTGTTTATGGTGGCTGCAAATGTTTAATTTCATTTCCCTTGTGGAGTGTCATCGAGATAAATGCCTCTTTGTGGTACATTCAAAGAACATCATAGTATAGTGACTATACCAGTAACGGTCTGTTTACTTAAGCTCAATTCACTGGTATAAATATTACTTTAAAATGTCAGCAAAAATATATCTTTAAATATTTGGAAAAGTGTACAGAGAAAATTTGTGATTTTAGGTCTTGGCAAAAAACTATAAAGAAGTAAGGTGCCAGATTTGCTTTGTTGGAAAAATTAAGTTTAACGATTATTTTGTTTTGAGAGAAAAAATTAAGAGAATGACTCGAACTTTGATGAAGAAAAATAATGTGAAATAAAAGAAATTTTGGTGGAGGTGACATAAAAATAGGACCGATAGAAATGATGCTTGTTCTTAAAATTCCACACATCAAAGAGTGCAAAACAGCATTTCAACATCATCATTCAGTCTGACATTAGCTGGTACTGAAATGAATAGACATAAATGAGCTTATTTATTTTCAAGCTCTTACTAAATCAGAAAATTGAATTAGATTTATAAAATGTTTTACTTTTGCAAAAACAACTCCCCCCACCCCCGCCAATACAGATCATGTTTATTGCTGGAAATCCTTTTTCAGTGTGTTTGAATGTTTAGTATAACATGCATGCAGAGTAAACTGGGGAACCTGCGAAGTGTTCTGAAGAGCCCTGGGAGTTTGAGTGTCATCTTCTCAAGGAGGAAGAGAATTTCAGTCTTACTCATAGGGTAGGAATGGAAACAGGGCAAAGGTGAGCAACAGATGGTCCCCAATTCAGTGAATCCTATGTAGTGTTGGGACAAGAGAATGTTGTAGAGTCACTGAGTGTATCACCACTGGAGTAGAGTCCATCACCTACCTTGACTTGGTGGACTCTGAAACCAGGCAGTAGCTGAGGGTGTTTAGTCCAGTCCTCTGATGCTGATTTTCAGGAGAAGCTGTGTTGCCAGGCATTGGAGGTGAGCCCACTAGCAGAGGACTGACAGCATTGTAATCCCTTTGTTGTAAGGAAGCTCCAAGTATAAGATCTATGCTTCCTGAGGTCCCAGGCAGGATTGCAGTCACAATTTCTTCATTTACTCAAAATAAATGTTTTGAATGATTATAGTTTGCTGGGTATTGTCTAAGACCTGGCTTCCAAAGATTAGTAACTGCACAATTCCTGTCCTCAAGAAGCTCACCTCAGGATGATTTGCCTATTCAATGGTGGGTACAATGTGTTCTCATTATTTATAGGTAGGGGCTAAAGTCAAAAGATGTGTGGGTACATCTGACCCACAGTTTCCATAAAGTGGAAATTGAGGGGAGGGAAAGAAGAAGTTCAAGTTAGTGTGGGCTGTTTCTGGGAAGAGTGAGTCAGGGTGAAGCACAAGATAGTGTGGAGTTAGGGGAAATCCAAGGAGGGGACTTGGGAATGAAAGAGGAGGATGTCAGTGGAGCCAGAGGAGGTCCCCAAGATGTAGCTTATCATTAGTTTCAAGGATACAAGGTGAAACTGATTATATGGTATTGAGGCAATCATACCTGTGAGAGCTGAAGGGAACCTGGTATGTCATCTAGTTAACTCACTCTTCTTTCAGCTCAACAAAGTGGAGCCTAGAGGGATGGCCTGACTTGTTTTAGTTAAAAGGAACAATAAGGCTTTTTTTTTGGTTGGTAGAAATATACTTAAAATATCCATATCGTATAGAATTAGAGATAGTCCATATGTTGGTGGCTTCAGAGATCTTTCCAAGATCACACTGTGTCTAAATCCAGCCCGTGCTTTTCAGAGATCTCGTCTAAATGCTCTCCTGACCATTTGACCCTGTTCATTCCTTCCTATTTGAAATTTCTGGCTTCTTTGGTGGCACTGCATCTCCCTGGTTTTTCTCCTATTCTTCTGGCCAGTCTTTCTCAGTCTCCTTTCTAGTTTCTCTTACTTTGCTAATCCTCTGCATTCTGCTTCCTGGAGTTCTGTCCATCTTTTCTACTCTTACAATTCCTATACTCTTTCTGAGCAGCTGAATCTGAGCAGCTAAATCTTTCTGTTTGGAAGTTGATAATTTCTTTCTTTTTTTTTTTTTTTTTTTTAGATGGATCTCCCTGACTATACTTGTGGGTCGAAATTTCTTTTACCCATATCTGTATCGCCAGCACAGGGCCTGCCATCTAGTATGCATTCAGTAAATCCTTTTTTTTTGTTTTGTTTTAAATTTATTTATTTATTTATTTATGGCTGTGTTGTGTCTTCGTTTCTGTGTGAGGGCTCTCTCTAGTTGTGGCAAGCGGGGGCCACTCTTCATCGCGGTGCGCGGGCCTCTCACTATTGCGGTCTCTCTTGTTGCGGAGCACAGGCTCCAGATGCGCAGGCTCAGTAATTGTGGCTTACGGGCCTAGTTGCTCCACGGCATGTGGGATCTTCCCAGACCAGGGCTCGAACCCGTGCCCCCTGCATTGGAAGGCGGATTCTTAACCACTGCGCCACCAGGAAAGCCCAAAGTTGATAATTTCTAAGCATAAATCTCAAGTCAAGATCTGCCTGCTGGATTCCAGGCCCTTATTCCAACAGTCAACAGCACACCTCCATCTGGATGTTCTGTATGAGGCTTAAACTCAATCAATAAATGTAAAACTGAAGTTATCATCATTTCTCCCCACCCTCACCCTGGGCCCTCATCTCTTCCTATTCTATTCCCTGTTTTGTTTGGCACCATAATGCTTAGGGTCCTCAAACCACAAACCAAAAAGGTTCACCTATTATTTATCCTCATGTTCTGTTGAATATTTTTTTACCTCTGTAATTTCTTTCCTCACTATCCCCACTGCTATTAGTTTGAAGAACCATCCAGACCGGGAACCATCCAGTCCGGATCAGCAACCTAAAAAAAGCAAATTGGCCTCCTTGCCATCAGTATTGCCCACCCCTTGCTACTATCACAGAAGACTCAGGGGGATCTTACTGAGTGAAAAAAACCCTAATCCCATCATTTTCCTGCTAAATATTCTTGAAGGCTTCCCATCACATGCAGGGTCAAATCCAAAATCCTTAGCATGACACAAGGTCCTTTGTGATCCGCATTTAGACTTTTCTTTAGTCTTTTTCTTTCTTCCTTCCTTCCTCCTTCCTTTCCTTCTTTCCCTCTTTCTTTTTTTGCCATTCCCTCTTTACATTTTTCTCTTGGCATTTCAGAATACCTTCCAGTCTTTGAACTCGCCATACTCTCTATTTGCCTCTTTACAAAATCAAAGATGCTTTTCTCAACAATATAGTGCATTCTTACTCATCCTTCAAATCTTACCTCACATATGATCTCATTCCAAAGTCGTCGTCTCTCCTTGGGCTGGTTGGTTTCTTCTGTGGTGCCCTCAGCATCCGGTGATCATCCCATCCCAGCATTTCCGTGCTATTGAAATTTTGTGGCTTATTTATTGGATCCTTTTCCATCACCTCTAGACAAGGTTCTCATTGAGAGCAGGGTCTGTGCCTTCTGTCTCTGTATATCTAATCCTAGCAAAGTCTATGGTAGGCACCAGGTGCTCACAATTAAACAAAAAGAGTAAAGATTTGTGCATTATTCTAAATCACAGTAGGGAGGAGAAGCATACTGGAGTCAGCTGGAGACCTGGATTAAAGTTCAAATACCCATATTCTCATGGAATGTGCTCTACCCCTCCTTATAGGGTATCAGAATCTTTAGGGTGGTATATGTAAGTGAATGAAAATAAGAGACACTACTAAGAGTATGAATATACATATTTAAAAAAATCTAGCAGTGCAGGAAAAACTATGAAAAAATGCTTAACCTTACAATGAAACTATTTTATACCCATCAGAGGGACAAAAATGAAAAATGTGACACATCAAGTACTGGTGATAATGTGGAGAAATAGTGATTCAAACATTGCTGGTGGCCCTTTAGAGGGTAACTTAGCAATAACTTGTAAACTCAAAGATGTATATATCCTTTGACCAGTAATTGACACTTCTAGGTCCATACTCCAGCAAAACTGTAGCACATGTGCACATGAAAAAAATGTTTGGAAATAATTACTGCAGCTGTGTGCAGTGGCAAAAACATGGAAACATCCTGAATTTTCAGTAGGAGAAGGGACAGATGATGGCAAAGTCAGTTAGTGGAATACCATACAGCAGTTAAAATGAATCAACTAGATTTGCCAGTATCACCATGGGTGTATAGAAAAAACATAGTGTTCAGCAAGAAAAACAAGTCGTAGGATAATACAGTGTGATACCATTTATAAAATTAAAAACACTCAAAAAATTAAATATTTTTGAACACATTTCATAAGTGTGTTAAGATATGTAGGGAATATACACTAAATTGTTGTCCAATTATGAATAAATAGTGGGGACTGGAAAGAAATATGGAAACATGAAGGCAGCTCTGTTAGTTAGGAGGATGGGACAGTGCTTGCTTTCTTAGTTTCTATTTGTCTTAGGCTGTTTGGGCAATAGTTCATTGCAAATTTTGTATTCCCAAAATTGCTGTCATTGGATCCTCATGAGAATTCAACCAGTTGATATGAATGGGAAGCTGTCTACAACCTTACTATTCAGAGTGTGGTACTCTGACCAGCAAAATTCACATTGCCTGGGCACTTGTTAGAAATGCAGAATGCCAGGTCCCACCTTTGACCTACTGAATCAGCATCTGCCTTCTAAAAATATTCACAGGGAATTCCTATGCACATTTAAGTTTGTGAAGCCTTGGGCTACAAGACTTACAGCAATGACTCTCAAGGGTGGGAGATGAGGGGAAGAGTTTTGTCTCCAAAGGCACATTTGACAATATCTGGTGAAATTTGGTGGCTGCTACTGGCATCTCATGGATAGAGGCTAGGGCTGCTGCCAGACAACCTACAAGGCACAGGACAGTCTCCCAGAACAAAGACTTGTCTAGCCCCAAATGTCGGAGGTTGAGAGACCCTGACATGGAGAACAGAGTTTTGCCCAATTCCGTATATACACTGTTGGTTATAAAATTAAAAATAAAATTTTAAAAACCCACTAAATTCTGAATAGGTATTCCCTCTAGGAAAAACAGGAGGAGCATGAGGTTAGGGAATGTATATGTAATGTTTTATTTAAAATAAACTACAATTAAGAGGCTAGATAACTTTGCCATATTATACCAATTAGCTAGACCTCTAGTAGTTTAAAGAAACATAAGAATAGATAGCAAAAATTGGGATCTAAAGATTAAAAAATAAAAATGTGTTTTTGGAGGGGATAAGGATCAAAACAAACTCAAGGCCTTATGTCACTGTGGGTAGGTACATAAAAAATTTTTGTTTTTGGCCAATTCACAAAGACCTGCCTTGACTCTCTCTGCTATCAGAAAAGTATTGAAAACATTGCCTACTCTAACTTCCTGGATATGCTTTACTTTAGTGGTGCCATGTAAACAACCAAACTGGCATTTTCAAGGGGAGCTACAATATGAAGGCACCTGTGATGGAAATTCTATGTTCCCTTGCTAGTCCATTCCTTTTCTACCTGACCTTTAAATGTTTTAGTTTGTCATGACTCCATCCTCTTAACACTTTATGTTCTTTCCCTAAGCGATTGCATCTATTTTCACATTTAAATCTCAAGTTCAGAGAACTCATCTGAGTTCTAGACCACAAGTAGCCAACTGCTGACTCAACATCCCACTGGAAGTCCCACGGACAATTCAGAGTCCAAGTCTAATGCTGAATTCATTCTCTTTCCACCCACCTCCCCCAAACATACCCCTACTATGTTTCCTTCCCCAGGATACAGTAGCACCATCCAGCCAACAGCACTTACAGAAACCAGGGAGTCATTTTTAACATCTCCCTCTCCCTTATCCTTTGCATCCAATCCATCCCTAAATTCTGTTGATTCTACCTTATAAATATATCTCAAATACATTGGCATTTCTACAAGTTCGTTACTACTCTTGGTTTTTCCTGGCCTTTGCATCCTCACTGGTCTCCTTATATATTTCAGCACCTACTCCCTCTATACCCCATCCATATTTGATCAGCCTTCACCCATTAAACCATTCTCTATACTATATCCAGAGTGATCTCTTCAAAATGCAAATCTGAATGTATCACCCCTGCTTAAAACATTTCCTTAGTTCCCCATTGTTGTTGGGGTCCATCCCAGAATCCTTCACAAGCTGTACAGGACCCGGTCTCTTCCCATCTTGGAAGCCTCATCTCGTTGCAGTCATCTTCTCTTCTCACTCTTCTCCAATCCAGCTTCCAGCCACACTGCCACCCCTGTAATTCCTCAAATGCATCAAGCTCTTTCCCAGTTCATACCTTTGTCACATTTTGTTCCCTTTGCCTGTAAAACTGACCCCAGCCACCACTTCCCAATTCCTCCATCTAAGAGATGCCACTTCATTCTTTAGCTCTCAGCTCAAATATTACTTTCTTAGGGAAGACTTCCATGACCACCTGAGAAGAGATTATCCACAATACCCAACTCTGTAGTTGTTGATAGCATCTAACCAAAAAGTAATTAACACTCAACCGCATAATTGTCTGCTTGGCCCATTAGACAGGAAGTTTCACAAGTGCAGGACAGTGCTTGCTGTTCACTGCTGCATCCCCAGGACCAACCCAGTGCACCCCAAGTAGTGCCTGAGTGAAAGGCCGGGCTTCTGGAATCGCTACAGAGAAGGAGCTACAAGATACTACACAACAATTGGAACTCAGTTCTTTTTTATTATTTAAGAAAACTAGTCTGGGATATAGTTTTAAATGTCTTAGAAACTAATGTGGAATGAAATATGTAGATATGACTTCATTCTGTGTTTGAGTGTTTTCCTAAGCTTGAAAAGTGAGCAAATCCCCATGCATGTTAGATAAGCTTGGTTTTAGAGGCTGTAGAGTTTGTGCTTGGGAACAACTCATTAGAACATTTTCTAGGGTGACACCTCAAATAATCCTTAGTCAAATAGTATTAGCTATGGGCCGATGAGTGAGGAGAAGAGAAAGGACTAATTTTTCCCATGAATGGTGTGAATGTCTTGTCTTTTTTATCGAAAGAGATTAGATTTTGGATTCAGATCTGCATCAGAATCTCAATTCTTTCACTTAAATGTTGGCTAAATTTTTTAACTGCCTCAGCCTTTAGTTTCTTCATTTATGTAATGAATATATCACTTTCATGTGAACAGTTATGAGATACCATAGATTTATTGAGATAACATTTATCAAGCTCTCAGCACAGTGCTGGCTCCTGGTAGAGATTTAATGACTTCTGGTTCTTTTCACTTTTATTTCTCTCTGTGTACATATAGTTCAGTTGTCCTTGAATTGGGATCCAGAGCCCTAGATAATTGAGATCAGAGTTTTGACACATGAAATCCTCCCCTTCCTAGAGCTTATTCTAAGAAACTATTTTGATAGAGTTAGACCAAGTGAAAGATTATATGATCATAGTACACATCAATCAAAGTGCCTTCATGCACTTGGACAAAACTGAAGCAAGGCAAAAAGAGGAAATCTCATATGTAGAAGATTGCTAGCAATATACTACCGCATTGTAAGAAGGAAATGAAGCAAAGCCTGTCCTACCAGGGCTGGATGCCATTCAGTCATGACCTTCCTAGAATATGGTAGTAGATGTGTTCTGAAGAGCAGCTGGAAGAAGGAATGACATGTATCTTCCTGTGTTAGGGAGTGATTCATCCAGCCCTCGGCCCATTCATCTCATAAATGTTTGAGTACTTGGGATATATCAGGCACTGTGCCAGCAGCACCAGTCCAACAGTAAACAAGACACGGTTCTTCTCTGGTGAAAGGCAGGGAGGAAGGGGAGTAAGAGATAATAAGCTAATCTATATGGCAAAAGGGGATAGAGAGGGTGTGTGTGTGTGTTTGTGTTGAGGGGTGTGTGGTAATTTATACAAGGTGGTCTGCAAAAGCCTCTAAAAGAGAGATTTGAATAGAGACTTGAATGTACCGAGAGAGTAAGTCTTGTGGGTCCCCAAGGGAATAGGTTTCCAAGTGGAGGTGACAGCAAGCATGAAGATGCAAAGCAGCAGGCTTGTGAATCTGAAAAATGGCGAGGGTGCTGGTGCAGTAGAAGCAGAGCAAGGGAGGGACAGAGAGATCAGAGAGGTGGTGGGGACGAGTACACCATTCTGAGGTTTTGCCTTTGAATCCTAAAGAGATGGGAAGCCATGGGGAGTTTGGAGCATGATCTTATTTGCCTTATAAGACAGGATCACTGTCCTAGGAGAATAGACTGTTGGGGGCTCTGGGCAGAAGCAGACTAATTAGGAGGCTGTTACCAAAGCCAGATGAGAAGTGTGTTCCCCTCAGTACTAGTTAAGTTATGTTAATACAATATACCTCTGTATGGCAATCATTCAGGAAAAAAAAAAAATCTTTCTACTATCTACTGACTACCACATTAAATCCAGCCTGTTTCTCTCTGTTTATTCTATTACTTCCCTCCATCTACTGCCTCTCAAATGTAAATGCTTAAACTAGAGTAATAATAATGAGGGTGGTGAAGAATAGTTGAATTTTGGGTATACTTCAAAGGTAGAGCTGACTGGATTTGCTCATGGACTAGTTGAAGGGTACAAAAGAAAGAGGGGTCAAGGATAACACGTAAGAATTGGGCCTGAGAAACTAAAAGGGTGGAAGAGATGGGAAAAACTAAGAGAGAGGCAGATGCAGGGAATGGTTCAAGGTCTTCTTCATTCTCTAGTCTATTCCAACACAGTTTCTGGAAGGAGTCCTATTTTAGGCATATCAGCCATCATCTTCCTGTGGTTTAGTTGACTGCTGACGACTGGACTCCATGGGATACCAGAGAATTGCCTGGCATGAAGGGCATTCTGTAAGGGAGTTGGGAAGGGTGTACAACAAAAATTGCACCTACTTAGCTGCTTAGCCAAGGGCTAGCCTTGTTTATTAAAACATTCCTGACTAACTGTCTCCCTAGAGGTCCAAAGCTGTAGTAACAGCCATAGGTGATTCCCAACTTGGCAGAGGTTGTAGTAGCCATTAAGGCTCCAAAAAAATGAATCTTGAACTTTTCCAAGTTTTAGTTAATAGAAGCATAGAGCTGGAAGAGGGAAGAACTCAAAGACGGTCATAGCCGGAGGGAACCTTAGTTAGAGTCCAAATCAAGACTCAGAGAAACATGAGACTCAGAGAGGTTATACAGCTACTGCAGGGACGTGAAGGGATAGAACTAGATAGATAGAACTAGAACCCTGGTCTCTGACTTCCATTGCACTGCTTTTCTGGCAGTACCAGACTGGAGGGAACATGACAGTACCAGGTATGCACTGATCGGAGCGAATTGTCTTTTACTCTTGGGAGACTAGAGCTTAGGAAGCCTTCACCACACACTACTTTTAATCCGTGTTCATGGATCCCATGGTTTTACCCTGAGAAGGAAACTGGAGGTTGGCTGAGTTTCTTGGTCTAAGAAGTAAAGAATAGCAATAGTAGTCCTTGCTTTCCTCTGGGTTAGAATAGTACTTTCACGTTCATGTAAAATTTCACATTCATGAAATGATGGATTGCAGATATAATGGTTGGAAAAAGACAGTGGTGTAGTGAGTGATGTTACTACCATGAGTGTGGGGAAAATTAAAATTTATCTAAGACAACTACAGTAAAAATAAGTTTGTGGTATTTCAATTTCCTTGCCTTGTGAAACTGGCAGTGAAAGGCAAAATGGGTTGATTTGAATTTCAGCCATCTTTTTCAGAACATTGAAGGAGGTGCCAAGGAGTAGTAAAATGTGCAAAGTAGACTACTGGGGAAGGAAAGAAAAGTGATATGCGTAGTCAGCCGCTGAAAGATTAAAATTTGATTGCTTGTTTCCATTGAAGTATTTTGAAAACCCCGTGGAAGTTTGTGACCAGGTCCACTCTGGGGCTGAGATGGTCTCTGATTACTAGAGTTATCACACCCACATGCCAACAATAGTCATTGCTCACACAAACTGCAGTCATGGCCTTAGCTTCTGTGTACGTATGTGTGTGTCTGTGAAATCAAGTAGAATGGTACAGCCCAGCCTTTTGGTGAAAGTTTGTCATTGTTTTAGTTGTTATGCTTGATATCCAAGCATAATATTTAACCTGATTTCCAAGGTCATTGAATTTAGTCCTTACTAATATTTAGGTACCCACTCAGTTCTATACTAGTTGATTGGTATGATGCTTCTTTTTCTTCTTCTTCTTTTATTTTTAAGGGAAAAATATTTTCACACCTCAGTAGATTTCTTACACTGGTGTGTTCTAAAATGGAATATTTCTTTTATTTCATCCTGATTCATTGCCCTGAGGTCTTCTGTTTTGGTTTCTGAGATATTGATCCCCAAGGATTTAGGAAGAATATATCCTTCTTCTTTGGAAGCCAAATGCTCAGTCTCTGATAATTAAAGACACTGAGTTATTTTTCTAGGAAGTGATGTGACACTATTATTTCCCTCCTCGATCTGGCACCATCAATGGAGAGAGTTCAGTGAGTTGCATTAAACAACTTAGGAGTTAAATTTTCAGTGATTTTCTTCCTTGTTAAATCTATTTACACTTTATTCTTTCTCTTTCCATATTTTTTTTTGTGCTAATTGATTTAGTTCCTACCCTCTGCCTGGGAGTATACCCCCCACCCCCATAAGCATGGCACATTTTTCCTAATGCTTCAGTTTTATTCTGAGATTTATAGGGGTGGTGGGGTGTTGAATTTTTACATTCCTAAAGATTTTGTAATCTACTGATGACTGCAAAGTCAGTGAATCCTGCCTTCCTGTATTCCTATGGATATATTATAGACCAAATAGGAAAAAATCACTTAGATTTTTAAGAAAAAAATGGAAGACTGGAAAATTCTTAGTATGTGGCAGGCTAAGGCCAGGCTTCCAGTTCATTATTCTGGGGTTTTGGGTTTCTTCAGTGGACAAGTGTGAGGAGGGCTTTACCATGTTCTCAACAAACTGTCTCCTGGATGAAGGATACTCTGTTCCCAAATTCTAGCTGAAGTATTTGTTGTTTATATTTGCTTCTGTTTGTTCATTTGATCTTGCTCCTTCTCTCCCTTTCTCTCCCCCTTTAAAAATAGTTATATGCATTTGGTTGGGAATGAACAAAATATGGATATCAATTTTTAAGGTATTATGAAAGTCATCCCCTCAATTATCCAAGTGGGTGAGCTGTACTATTTACTCCATTATAAAATAATTTCTTTTAATGCAGGTTTAAAACTCTCTGTGTTCTAAGATCAACTTAGTAACCATGATGTTCAACAATCAATAAAAGCAAATATCAGTATTTTAAATTGCACTGTTGTTTCTTTTCTTTTTTACAAAGTTCATTTCAGCAGTGTTTTCTGTTACTGATGAAGACTAACTTTCTGAAACAAAAAGGCCACACCAGGAGAGTATCTCTGAGAGCCATAGATTTGGTGATTCCATAAATGAAATTGATCCTGTGCCTCGCAACATGGCTACAGGGTGTAGAACTTGATAAGATTTAGGGAAAATCTGATAGCTGAAGCCACCCTGTCTCCAGATTATACCATATCAAATGTGCTTCCATGGGAAAGCAGAGGGGAGAAGTTGCCTAGTCCAATTATTCATTTGAAAGCAGCCTCCACGTCAGCTAGAGAGAGTGCTTATGTAGATGACAGTTGCTTAGGACGGGTTCCCCTTGGTCAAGTAGGTATTTTGATGCCCAAACTGATTCCCTATCTGCATTCAATTGCAGGGAAGTGTTAGACAGCCATTGTACTAGATTCCCTGCAGGTCCTTTAGTCATTATGTAGAACGTCTTCTTCCAGTGGTGTTTGAATGGTCTCCTCAGCTCAGCTCAGGGGTGTTGGTATCTAGAAACAACTGGCTTATGCTGCCCAGACTCACACAGGACTGGCTTTTGTTCCCACAAAGTGAGTGTGATTTTAACACACGTATACTATAAATAAAGAGATTGACTTTGCCTCTTAGTTCTTTCACTCACCTGAGGGAACATGGTAGGAAAAACTACTTGGAAGAAGAAAATCAAATTTGAATTAGAATGATTCTTGATGAACAGGGAATCTGAAGAAGAGATTTGAGAACCTTGTACTGAGGTGAATTGGTGACACATCTT
Organism: Balaenoptera musculus; assembly: GCF_009873245.2. NCBI lineage: Eukaryota > Metazoa > Chordata > Mammalia > Artiodactyla > Balaenopteridae > Balaenoptera > Balaenoptera musculus. The sequence continues at coordinate 96,377,778 of NC_045788.1, forward strand.
TCCCTGACCTGGAGTCCCCCTCTTCCCAGCCTACAAGGGATTGAATCTGCATTTCATTGTCAGGACAGGCACATTGGCCCAAGGTAGTTCTCCAATTCTCCTATTTTAACTCTGAGAGTCTGAAAAAAATTTTTGCTCTTCATGACCTGCTTCTTTCTCATTTCCACACTATGTTGTAACAAGATCTCAAATTGTTTCAGACACAATATATAGTGATTGTATAAATATCTAAGGAAGCAACCTAATCTTCTTGGCCCTAAGACCAGGTAATAGCTCATGAGTATTTTAGGCAAGACTGTTTGCTATTATTGGTGGAAGCAATCTCATCTTTAATTGATTAACTTTGAGTCAACACAAGTGTTTTCTGCTAGTCTTAAGTTCTTTGACTTCTCTTTCTGAGCTTTCTCTACATCAATGGTTTTTGCATTAGCATATTTATTGTGTAACATTCTATACGTACAAAAGAATATGTAACATATATAAGTTCTGAAGCAAAATAATAATAAACATTTGTGAATCCAAATTTAGAACTAGAACATTAGTAATGCTGTTGCATATACATGTGTGTTCTTTCTCTTGCCTCCAATAAGTGGTAATCACTATCCTAAAATTTATGTTTATTTATTCCATAATTCTTTTCCCCCCACTTTTTGAGGCAGTTTTTGTATGTATGTAACCATAAAAAATATTTTGTTGAATTTTGTTGTTTGAGCTTGATTGAAGTGCTATCATTCTCAATATAGTCTTTTTCAACTTGCTTTTGTCCTTCAATTTTGTAATTCCTTGGGGTTGTTATATGTAATTATAGTTAACTAGTATTCACTGCTGTATAATATTCCTTTGTGAGACTATACAAAAATGTATTTCCTGTTGATGAATTTTTGGATTGTTCCCTTTTTTTAAAATTATGAGCTTAGTTACCACACACATTCTTATACATGCCTTTGGGGGTGAATGTGAAATTGCTAGGTCACAGTGTATGCTAATGTAACAGGGAAGAGCCAAATCGGACTACATGTTGGATCTGTTTCTTTTACTTTAATCTTTGTTTTCCGCTGCTTTTGTTCACTAAAATGATACTGTCTATACACATTGGCCTGCCTCGGGGAACCCTGTCCCTCTGCCTGAATGTTAAACCAAAGTGCCTTTGTACATCCTGACCCTGTCCACCTGTGGATGGCTGCAAGAAAGAAGAAATTAACACATCCCTTCCCTGAGGCTGGCCTTTCCAGGTGATATTTGCAAAACTTATGGCCTTTTTACTTTACTTCCTCATCTCCATCCCCTCTCTTTTCTATAAAAGAAACTTGCATCCAAACCCTGATAAGATGGTGTTTTTTTTTGGAGACATTAGTCTGCCATCTTCTCAGTCTGCTGGCTTTCCAAATAAAGTCATATTCCTTGCCTCAGCACCTGGTCTCTGATTTATTGGCCTGTTGTGCAGCGAGCACAGTGAGCTTGGACTCAGTAACACTAATATTCAACATTAGAAGATAATTCCCATTTGTTTTTTAAAGTGATTGTGCAGTTTGCATATCAGCACATATGTAATGATTCCGTTTGATCCATATCCTTGCCAATAACTTGTATTGCCAGGCTTTGCAATTTTTGCTAATCTAATGGGTGTAAAATGCCATTTTATTAGTAACCAAGAAAATGCAAAAGAAGCAAAGAGGTTAGGCATTAGTCATATGTGTATTGATTATTTCTCCTTTCTCTTTGTGAATTAACTGTTCAAGTCTGTGGCCCATTTTTCTAATGGGCTGTTTGTCTTTCCCTTAGTGATGTGTAAGAGTTTTCATATCATTTTGCTACTTAGCTTTGTCATTTGTATGCGTTGCAGTTAACGTCTTCTAGTTTGTGATTTGTCTTTTCATTTTATTTATTCACTTTTGATGAATAGAAGTTCTTAATTTTAACATGGGTGAATTTATTAATCTTTTTTTCACGGCTAGTGCTTTTTATGTCTTAATATGACCTCCCGTACCCTTCTAATATGGGAGGTTATAAAGATATTCTCCCATATTTTCTTCTAAAAGTCTTAAAATTTTGCCACGTACTGTGATGTCCTTGATCCATAAGAAATTGATTTTTATATGTGGTATGAGGTGAGAGATCTGGATTCATTTTGTTTCCCTAGGGAGAAGCATTTCTCTCAGTGCTGTTTATTAAATAGTTCTTCCCTTTCCCAAATGATCTGCAAAGTAATGTACCATTCAAATTTCTATGTTTGTATCTGTCTGCCTCAGGACTCTTCGTTCCATTTTGAAAAAATGTTTAAAAACCAACAAACAAAATCTCTTGTTATGAATTTGTATTGAATTTTATCAAGTTTTTTTTCTGCAAAGTTGAGATCATGTGATTTTTGTCCAGTAATCTGTTAATGTGATAAAGACATTTATAGACTCTATTAAACCACCCTTGAATTCCTAGGATAATCCCAACTTTGTCATGATGTTATTTATATACATTTTTTAAAAAAACGGCTGGGTTTAGCTTGCTAATATTTTGTTTATAATTTCTGCATCTGTGCTTCTGGGTAAAATTTGCCTGTGATTTTTTTTTTGAGCCATCCTTTTCTGGTTTTGGCATCGGTTATATTTGCCTCCGAATGCATTGGGGAATGTTTCTCTTTTTTTCTTATCTGGAAGAGCTTGAGATGATGTTCTTTGGAAGTTTCATAGAATTCACCTTAAAAAATCTTTTTTGTTTTGACTGGAAAAGATTTTAAGCTACTAATTGAATTTCTTTGATGGTTATAGTATATTTAGGCTTTCTACTCTAAATTAATGCAGTTTTGTTAATTTATTGTTTTTTCCTAGGAAAAGCTCCCCTTTAGGATCTCTGGCTTAATATAGGAATCACATTCAGTTTCCCAGCCTTGTTACTGCTGCAAGGTCTCATCTTGTGTTTTCATAGCTACATCCCCCATGGAAAGCACTTTGTAAAATAATTTTCACAAAGGCACTAGTTGAGTTAGCATTATCCTTGCAGATCACACTGCTGAAAAAGGCATTTGACCTCGGGACAATGTCTCTTAGATTTCACAACCCTTAACTCTCTTAGCTTCTTGCACACATTATTTTTTAGAGATATCTGGGAAGATCCTGATTTTGGTTTGCCTGATTTGTGGATGTCCCAGTTATGGGAGCAATATGCTCCCTAATACACCCACCCAGGGAAAATACATCCCACGTGGATAGCCATGGAAACTCATCGCCCTCTCCTATAGCTCCTGGGTTGCTGCCCTAACTATAAATACCTCATGATGTATGAAGCAGTGTGTGGCATGTATGTGCATATGGATACTCAATGGTATCCTCAATGAGGCACTGGTTTCTATAAACACAATAAATTGATGTTTATTATATAAAAAAGAACTTATACACTGAATTAGCATTTTGTGCATGTAAAATATGTCTTTGTTGTTCAGCTGCTACATTTGTCAACAGTAGCCTTGTGGGGAAACACTAACAGACATCTCAAGTATCACATATCTATCACAGCTTCTGCATGATTCTCATTTTATTAGCAATCTGCTAAAGTTAAAGGAAGATTTAACAATAAAACAAGTTCATGTTTTTGAGGGGCTAGAGTGAGACTGCTATAGACTTGATTGATCAGATTTTTTTCTCATGATAGTCATTTGCCTCACTGCTGCCAACCATCTCCCCTTATAAATTTTAGAAAGTGCCTGAAACTGAGGGTGATAGAATCTGCCTGCTTCAAAAGGCATGCTAGGCTATGTTCAGAATATGTTGAGTGTAGACATTTCTAGGGAGGAATTGGTGACATTTTCTTGCCCCGCTCCACCTCCCCCATCATCACCTACTCCTTCCAAGCCCTGAATTCCTCTTTTTAATGATATCTCACTAGCAAAGCTCATTATTAGTTTTCCTAGAAGACTAGATGACCATTTAGTTATTGTATCTAAGTTTTCTGTTCTAAAACAGAAATGGTATGCCAGTTGGGAAAATATTTTCTTTCCCATGTACAAGTTATAATTGTATACTACATATTCTGCAATCTTAGGAGCAGGAGAACAGTAGGGGTGTTTTAGAGCAGGAGTCAGCAATTTTTTCTGTAGAAAGCCAGATAGAAAATATTTTAGAGTTTGTGGGCCAGATGGCCTTTGATGCAACTATTCATCTCTGCTGCAAAAGCAGCCATAGATGAAATGACCATACATAAATAGGCATGGCCATGTGCCAATACAATCTTGTTTACAAAAACAGGTAGTGGGCCAAATTTGACCCATGGGCATAATTTGCCAACCCTATGTTAGAGGCACTGTCTTAAAGAAATTTTTCTCAGGGTTTTTTTTTTTTGCATGGTTGCTCTCATTCACTTATCTAAAGCAGAGTTTCTCAACAAAGGCACTATTGACATTTTGGGCTGGTTAATTCTTTGATGTAAGGAGTTGTCTTATGCATTGTGGGATGTTTAGCAACATCCCTGGTCTCTACCCAGTAGATGCCAGGAGCATCCCATGAGTTAACCAACAATGTCTCCAGACATAGTTAAATGTCCCCAGGGGCAAAACTGCTCCTGGTAGGGAATCACTGATCTAAAGTGATAAGGATGATGTCACAATTGGGAGATGTAAATTGTTCAACTGTCTGAACATAGAACAAAGGAGGCAATATCAGGGATTGAGGCCAAGGGGTAGTCAAGGCAAAGATCATTCATGGCTATTTAGACTTCCTTTTGAAGGCAACTGGATACCATTGAAGGGTTTTATGAAGAAAGGTGTAGTAGTATGTTTAGTTTTATGTTTTAGAATGGTTATTCTTACATCAGAGAAGAAAATGGGTTAGACAGAACAAAACTAGAGGCACGGAGGTCAATAAGAAGACTTAGCTCCTGACATTTTGACCGGTACCTCTTGGGAAATGTTGCTCTGGTTCCTGGGTATTATCAAATCCTCATAGAATTTATGTAATGCTAATGAAATGTACAAAAGTGTCATAGAGTCAGACTGCAATTTACTAAAGATGTACCTGACCTTAAAATCAAGCTAAGTTGTTTTAGAACACTTGTTTCCTTCTTGCTGGGAAAATTATCTTAGAAAATAAAACCAATAAGGAAACTTCTCAGCTGTGACTATAGAGGCAGAGCAAGGATGCTTACTATCATTATGGGATGTGCTCAGCAAGTTATTGTAGCCAAATGATTAGGCCAATTCCAGTTTAGAGATCAAGAATCAACTCTCAATTTGGAAGGAACCTGAGGGTCCAAAGTTTACTGAATCCATTTACAACATCATCTGCAATTAGTTTTGTTACCTCTACTTAAACAACTCTGACTGTGACTTGGCTCCCAAGAAAGCTCATGATATTTTACATTCTGTAATTGTTAGATAGCTCTTTCATTTCTTTTTTTAAAAAATAATTTAAATTCTTTTTTTAAAAAATAAATTTGTTTATTTATTTTTATTTTTGGCTGCGTTGGGTCTTTGTTGTGGTGCGCAGGCTTCTCATTGCGTTGACTTCTCTTGTTGCAGAGCACGGGCTCTAGGCACGCAGGCTTCAGTAGTTGTAGCACGTGGACTCAGTAGTCGTGGCACGTGGACTCAGAAGTCATGGCACGTGGGCTTAGTTGCTCCATGGCATGTGGGATCCTCCTGGACCAGGGCTCGAGCCTGCGTCCCCCGCATTGGCAGGTGGACTCCCAACCACTGTGCCACCAGGGAAGCCCTTTCTTTTTTACTTCTACAAGAAACTGGATATTTGATGTTTGTTTCCAAAGACCTGGAATAGTTGTACTGAGAGAATGCCCTTTTCCTTGGGACAGTCTTGGGAATGCAGACAAATTCTCATCTTCAGACTTTTCTTTGTTACGTTCTGCCCTTAATTCCAGTTATTCTCACGATTGTGATATCCAATTATATTTATCAAAGGGCTCCACTGTCCAGGCACCATAGTAGACAGTGGGGATACAAGGATGACAGAGTTCCTGTCCACAAGGAGCTCACAGTTCCACTGGAGATGGGGGAGGGGATTCAGACATTAAAATAATAAGTGCAATTAATATAATTCATATAATATGATACATTCTTCATCAGTATTGAGGGAGGAACATGAACACCACTCACCCAGTCACTGTGCAAAATTGAACTTTACGTTGAAGCAAATTATCTAATGAGGCTTTTTAGCAACAGGAAGTATCTTTTGGGTCTTTTTATTCCTCCTCCTTTTGGCTGACAGTGGATTCCAACTCTACTTCCTTAATCAACTCCCTCTTGATTCCAACTCTACTTTTTTTTTTTTTTAAGCATATTGTGCTCAGTCAATATTTTGAAATGGTGACACTAATAAAAGCATGAATTGTTAGTTTTTTTTGTTTGTTTGTTTGTTTGACTTATTTATTTATTTATTTATGGCTGTGTTGGGTCTTCATTTCTTTGCGAGGGCTTTCTCTCTAGCTGTGGCAAGCGGGGGCCACTCTTCATCGCGGTGCACGGGCCTCTCACTATCGCGGCCTCTCCCGTTGCGGAGCACAGGCTCCAGACACGCAGGCTCAGTAGTTGTGGCTCACGGACCCAGTTGCTCTGCGGCATGTGGGATCTTCCCAGACCAGGGCTCGAACCCGTGTCCCCTGCATTAGCAGGCAGATTCTCAACCACTGCGCCACCAGGGAAGCCCCCAACTCTACTTCTTAATAGCTATTCTCTTTGGGTAAGTTTATCTCTTATTGGCCACAGTTCAAATCTGACAAAATGTACAAGTCACCGAGGTGCTCAAGGTGTTCATACAGGAGAGGTAACCATTCTGACCATTAGCCACCACCAGAGAGACATCATTTTCCTGATAACTTAAATCCATGAAAATCCCTAAATGGGAGGAACCTCAGGGCTGAATAATTTCAGAATATATGGTTCCCACTCTAACAAACTAGAAGATGAACTTGAAGATTAAACAATAGCCTTGGCTGTGTATATAATAGTTTAATTCCTTCTGTATGTGCTTGACATCATACCCGCCAACGTCATCACCCATATATTTTTTTTTCATCACCCATATTTTGATAATTCAGTGAAGTAACAGAAACAGCCTCCTTTAGGTATGCATTCATGCACATTTGCTTAAGCACTGGTGTGTATCCTCCAGTAAAAACAGTAAGTGAAGTTTTATAAACTGGAAGACATAAGCATTGTTAGGTTTTTTTGTTTCTTTTCTCTCACCATCTGCCACATGCTTTGCTGCTTGTGTAATTCTTTGGATAAAATTCAGTAAATCCGGTAAACTTAAGGGAAATCAAGGTGAGAGCTTTTTCTTTTAAACTGCAGTATAGAACCATTGTTGCCAATGTTTAATAGAGGCATACCTTTGCTTCTAGTGGCACAGAAATATTATAACATTTAGTTTTGTAAACTTAGGTTCTTTAGATTTTTAAAGTCTGAAGGAGTAGCAGTTCATCTGATAGAAGGCATTTTGCTTGACCTTAAAGAAATAGAAGAGGTATAAATTGGAAAAATCACTTAGTTTTGTACATATAAATACACTCTTCACCTCTGAGCTGAAGAATAGTATTTGTTGCACTAAGAAAACAGAGCTGATCTTTTTTCCTAGTAAAAATTCCAGGAAAGCAAAAAACTTGTTAAAACACTTAATCCGTCTTTCCTGTGTGACTCACGGTTTCCTTTTAGCTCCTGACAAACATAAGTATCTTTGTATCTGTGCATCAGCCTGCCTAAGGCTTCATCTCCTTCTGTCACCCCAAGATAGAGCCATGGGGACACTTCCAAGTGTCAGCTAAGGAGAATGCATACGCTTAAAACCCACACCTGCTAATCCCCCATCATTTCCAAAAGAGTTTCGTATTCAGTTTTAGACTGAGAGCCTTTGTGAAGAAGTTCAGAATATTTTTACATTTCCTGCTTCATCTGCCAAAAGAGCCAAAAGTATAACCCCAGTTTCTTCCAAGATCTTTTATAAGCAAAGAATCATGTGCTCTGCAATAATTCTTAGCTGAAGATGCCTCAGCTTTCACGCTTTGGGGATAAGGAAGGAAAGTACATATTCTCCTGAAACTTCAAGTCCACGTGATATATATTTTGGAATGCTCATTTTTTTTTTCACCTGGATTGTGATTTCCTGAACACCAAATTGGGATGCCACATTAAAATGCACAAATCTTGATTTGGTAAATGACATGCTACTGTGGTTGTAAGGCCAGCTACAAGCAAAATGATGCAGTCAATTATGTGCCCCTGCATTGCCCCTTGCTTCCATTTCCTATGCCATTTCTTATCTTGATGCAACCCTCCCCTGGGCTTCCAAGATGTCATCCTGATACTTTTTGTCTTTCCCTCCTATCAAAATGTGTTATGAAGAAAGTATTAGTAGTCCACTGAAACTGACTAAAAATAGCTAAAAACTTCCCTTTCCCAAGTAAATTCACATTTAAACAAACCCTCAAACTAAATGCCTGTGTTTTCCAGTAGATTGAGGAGATGGAGGCCAGGGCTTTCCACTGAGGCAATGGTCTACCTCTGATCCTAATTATACTTTTTATGGTCATCACTGGGTTGATTCCACATTAAACATATATTCCTTTTTTTATCCCGTCCTTCCTTTTATTCGTGAAGTAGAAGGGGACAAAAATAATCTAAGGAAAGTTATTCTTTATTACTCCCAAAACCATAAGTTACTTAAATATATCACATACCTATTATGTAAAATGAACATGCAAAAATGAATAACATTTACTTAAAAGATAAACTGAAAACAGGTAGCAGGTACTAAGTGCTAATAAGTGAAACAGACAGCAAGAGCCAGGTCAGGGGGAGGAAACAGCAGACAGGGCTATGGGATGTAGGGCATTTTCATTGGATTGGAGGTAGTAGAGGTCTGAAAATTGTTCACAATTTAGAAAACAGCTACAGTGGTCCAAGAGTGAGGGGAGGCTATACACACACCCTCCAGAAGTGCCTATACATGGAGGACAGTGCTTCTTCCCTCTCTTTGCCTTTTTTCCACATGACATTTGGAAGTTGGGAACCACTGACTCCTATTTCCCTGCAGTTGTATTGTGGGTGATGTAACATAACAAAGGGGAATCAATGTGAGCTCCTTGTTCAAGAGATAATTATTCAGTGTCTGCAATGGAATGGATGCTGGGCTTTCCCAGAATGGCCTCCATCAGCCGCTCTGTTCTCAATGAGGTCTGCTTAGGTACCACCCTTCAGTGTAGTGTCTGAAGCCAGATCACTCTCACCTAAACATGGGGCAGTATTATCAACTGTGCCTCAGCCTATGTGATTGATGTAGACACCATTGCTGTTTGGTGCTTTTCTTTTATCTTGTGTTGAGTGTGTGAACTCCACTACATTTTGTGATGTGGCTATATGTTGAGAATAACTCACCTGGGTGAACAGAGTGGGGAACCTGATTATCTACTGGCTTCACATCTAATCCCTCCTGAATTCACCTACTACTACCAGCTATTTATAGGGATAGTTAGGAATAAGAAAAAATTATTTCTAGAACATTTTGTCATTTTCTTAGTCCATTTGGTCTGCTATAACAAAATACCAAAATAGCTTCTCAAAACAGGAATTTATTTCTCACAGTTCTGGAGGCTTGAAGTCTGAGAACAGGGTGCCAGCATGGTTGGATGAGAGCCTTCTTCCAGGTCACAGACTTCTTGTTGTTTCCTCATATGGAGGAAGGGGATAGGCATGTCTCTGGAACCTCTTTTATACAGGACACAAAGCACCGAGCTGATCTCCCTGTGTTATGCGGCTGGTTCCCACTAGCTATCTATTTTACGTTTGGTAGTGTATATATGTCCATGCCACTCTCTCACTTTGTCCCAGCTTACCCTTCCCACTCCCCATGTCCTCAAGTCCATTCACTACATCTGCATCTTTATTCCTGTCCTACCCCTAGGTTCTTCAGAACCATTTTTTTTTTTAAAGATTCCATATATATGTGTTAGCATACGGTATTTGTTTTTCTCTTTCTGACTTACTTCACTCTGTATGACAGAATCTAGGTCCAGCCACCTCACTACAAATAACTCAATTTTGTTTCTTTATATGACTGAGTAATATTCCATTGTATATATGTGCCACAACTTCTTTATCCATTCACCTATCGATGGACACTTAGGTTGCTTCCATGTCCTGGCTATTGTAAATAGAGCTGCAATGAACATTTTGGTACATGACTCTTTTTGAATTATGGTTTTCTCAGGGTGTATGCCCAGTAGTGGGATTGCTGGGTCATATGGTATTTTGAGGAACCTCCATACTGTTCTCCATAGTGGCTGTATCAATTTGCATTCCCACCAACAGTACTGGAGGGTGCCCTTTTCTCCACACCCTCTCCAGCATTTATTGTTTGTAGATTTTTTTTTTTTTACTCTCTAACCAATGCTTTTATTTATTTATTTATTTATTTTTAAACATCTTTATTGGAGTATAATTGCTTTACAATTGTGTGTTAGTTTCTGCTTTATAACAAAGTGAATCAGTTATACATATACATATGTCCCCATATCACCTCCCTGTTGCATCTCCCTCCCTCCCACCCTCCCTATTCCACCCCGCTAGGTGGTCACAGAGCACCGAGCTTGATGATGGCCATTGTAACTGGTGTGAGGTGATACCTCATGGTAGTTTTGATTTGCATTTCTCTAATGATTAGTGATGTTGAGCATCCTTTCATGTGTTTGTTGGCAATCTGTATATCTTCTTTGGAGAAATGTCTATTTAGGTCTTCTGCCCATTTTTGGATTGAGTTGTTTGTTTTTTTGATATAGAGCTTCATGAGCTGCTTGTATATTTTGGAGATTAATCCTTTGTCAGTTCCTTTGTTTGCAAATATTTTCTCCCATTCTGAGGGTTGTCTTTTTGTCTTGTTTATGGTTTCCTTTGCTGTGCAAAAGATTTTTAGTTTCATTAGGTCCCATTTGTTTATTTTTTGTTTTTATTTCCATTTCTCTAGGAGATGGGTCAAAAAAGGATCTTACTGTGATTTATCTCATAGAGCGTTCTGCCTATGTTTTCCTCTAAGAGTTTTATAGTGTCTGGCTTTCCATTTAGGTCTTTAATCCATTTTGAGTTTATTTTTGTGTATGGTGTTATGGAGTGTTCTAATTTCATTCTTTTACATGTAGCTGTCCAGTTTTCTCAGCACCACTTATTGAAGAGGCTTTCTTTCCTCCATTGTATATTCTTGCCTCTTTTATCAAAGATAAGGTGACCATATGTGTGTGGGTTTATCTCTGGGCTTTCTCTCCTGTTCCATTGATCTATGTTTCTGTTTTTGTGCCAGTACCATACTGTCTTGATTACTGTAGCTTTGTAGTATAGTCTGAAGTCAGGGAGCCTGATTCCTCCACCACCGTTTTTCTTTCTCAAGATTGCTTTGGCTATTCGGGGTCATTTGTGTTTCCATACAAATTGTGAATTTTTTAATTCTATTTCTGTGAAAAATGCCAGTGGTATTTTGATAGGGATTGCATTGAATCTGTAGATTGCTTTGGGTAGTATAGTCATTTTCACAATGTTGATTCTTCCAATCCAAGAATATGGTATATCTCTCCATCTGTTTGTGTCATCTTTAATTTCTTTCATCAGTGTCTTATAGTTTTCTGCATACAGGTCGTTTGTCTCCTTAGGTAGATTTATTCCTAGGTATTTCATTCTTTTTGTTACAATGGTAAATGCAGTGTTTCCTTAATTTCTCTTTCAGATTTTTCATCATTAGTGTATAAGAATGCAAGAGATTTCTATGCATTAATTTTGTATCCTGCTAGTTTACCAAATTCATTGATTAGCTCTAGTAGTTTTCTGGTAGCATCTTAGGATTCTCTATGTATAGTATTGTGTCATCTGCAGACAGTGACAGCTTTATTTCTTCTTTTCCAATTTTGATTCCTTTTATTTCTTTTTCTTCTCTGATTGCCATGGCTAAAACTTCCAAAACTATGTTGAATAATAGTGGTGAGAGTGGGCAACCTTGTCTTGTTACTGATCTTAGTGGAAATGGTTTCAGTTTTTCACCATTGAGAACGATGTTGGTTGTGGGTTTGTCATAAATGGCCTTTATTATGTTGAGGTAAGTTCCCTGTTTGCCTACTTTCTGAAGAGTTTTTATCATAAATAGGTGTTGAATGTTGTCAAAAGCTTTTTCTTCATCTATTGAGATGGTCATATGATTTTTATCCTTCAATTTGTTAATACGGTTTGTCACATTGATTGCTTTGCTTATATTGAAGAATCCTTGCATTCCTGGGATAAACCCCACTTGATCATGGTGTATGATCCTTTTGATGTGCTGTTGGACTCTGTTTGCTATATTTTGTTGAGGATTTTTGCATCTATGTTCATCTGTGATATTGGCCTGTAGTTTTCTTTTTTGTGGGACATCTTTGTCTGGTTTTGGTATCAGGGTGATGGTAGCCTTGTAGAATGAGTTTGGGCGTGTTCCTCCCTCTGCTATATTTTGGAAGAGTTTGAGAAGGGTACGTGTTAGCTCTTCTGTAAATGTTTGATAGAATTCGCCTGTGAAGCCATCTGGTCTTGGACTTTTGTTTGTTGGAAGATTTTTTTTTTTTAATTTTTTTTAAAAATTTATTTATTTATTTTTGGCTGTGTTGGGTCTTCGTTTCTGTGCGAGGGCTTTCTCTAGTTGCAGAGAGTGGGAGCCACTCTTCATCGCGGTTGCGCGGGCCTCTCACTATTGCGGCCTCTCTTGTTGCGGAGCACAGGCTCCAGATGCGCAGGCTCAGTAGTTATGGCTCGCTCAGTAGTTGTGGCTCATGGGCCTAGTTGCTCCGCGGCATGTGGGATCTTCCCAGACCAGGGCTTGAACTCGTGTCCCCTGCATTGGCAGGCAGATTCTCAACCACTGCGCCACCAGGGAAGCCTGTTGGAAGATTTTTAATCACAGTTTCAATTTCAGTGTGTGTGATCAGTCTGTTCATATTTTCTATTTCTTCCTGGTTCAGTCTCGAAAGGTTGAGCTTTTCTAAGAATTTGTTCATTTCTTCCAGGTTGTCCATTTTATTGGCATAGAGTTGCTTGTAGTAATCTCTCATAATCCTTTGTATTTCTGCAGTGTCAGTTTTTTCTTCTCGTTTTTCATTTCTAATTCTGTTGATTTGAGTCTTCTCCCTTTTTTTCTTGATGAGTCTGGCTAATGGTTTATCAATTTTGTTTATCTTCTGAAAGAACCAGCTTTTAGATTTATTGATCTTTGCTATCATTTCCTTCATTTCTTTTTCATTTATTTCTGATCTGATCTTTATGATTTCTTTCCTTCTGCAAACTTTGGGGTTATTTTTGTTCTTCTTTCTCTAATTGCTTTAGGTGTAAGGTTAGGTATTTTATTTGAGATGTTTTTTGTTGCTTAAGGTAGGATTGTATTGCTATGAACTTCCCTCTTAGAACTACCTTTGCTGCATCCCATAGGTTTTGTGTCATCGTGTTTTCATTGTCATTTGTTTCTAGGTACTTTTTGATTTCTTCAGTGATCTCTTGGTTATTTAGTAGTGTATTGTTTCGCCTCCATGTGTTTGTATTTTTTACAGATTTTTTCCTGTAATTGATATCTAGTCTCATGGCATTGTGGTTGGAAAGGATACTTGATACGATTTCAATTTTCTTAAATTTACCAAGGCTTGCTTTGTGACCCAAGATATGATCTATCCTGGAGAGTATTCCGTGAGCACTTGAGAAGAAAGTGTATTCTGTTGTTTTTGGATGGAATGTCCTATAAATATCAGTTAAGTCCATCTTGTTTAATGTATCACTTAAAGCTTATGTTTTCTTACTTATTTTCTGTTTGGATGATCTGTCCATTGGTGGAAGTGGGGTGTTAAAGTGCCCCACTATTATTGTGCTACTCTCAATTTCCCAGTTTATGGCTCTTAGCATTTGCCTTATATATTGAAGTGCTCCTATGTTGGGTGCATACATATTTACAATTGTTATATCTTCTTCTTGGATTGATTCCTTGATCATTATGTAGTGAACACCTTTGTCTCTTGTGATAATCTTTATTTTAAAGTCTGTTTTGTGTGATATGAGAATTGCTACTCCAGCTTTCTTTTGATTTCCATTTGCATGGAATATCTTTTTCCATCCCCTCACTTTCAGTCTGTATGTGTCCCTAGGTCTGAAGTGGGTCTCTTGTAGACAGCATATATACAGGTCTTGTTTTTGTATCCATTCAGCCAGTCTGTGTCTTTTGCTTGGAACACTTAATCCATTTACATTTAAGGTAATTATTGATATGTATGTCCCTATTGCCATTTTCTTAATTGTTTTGTGTTTGTTATTGGAGGTCTTTTCCTCCTCATGTGTTTCCTGCCTAGAGAAGTTCCTTTAGCATTTGTTGTAGAGCTGGTTTCGTGGTGCTGAATTCTGTTAGCTTTTGCTTGTCTCTAAAGGTTTTAATTTCTCCATTGAATCTGAATGAGATCCTTGCAGGGTAGTGTTATCTTGGTTGTAGCTTTTTCCCTTTCATCACTTTAAATATGTCCTGCCACTCCCTTCTGGCTTGCAGAGTTTCTGCTGAAAGATCAGCTGTTAACCTTATGGGGATTCCTTTGTATGTTATTTGTTGTTTTTCCCTTGCCGCTTTTATTTTTTTTTCTTTGTATTTAATTTTTGATTGTTTGATTAATACTTGTCTTGGCGCATTTCTCCTTGGATTTATCCTGTATGGTACTCTCTGCACTTCCTGGACTTGACTGACTAATTCCTTTCCCATATTAGGTAAGTTTTCAACTATGATCTTTCAAATATTTTCTCAGTCCCTTGCTTTTTCTCTTCTTCTTCTGGCACCCCTATAATTTGAATGTTGGTGCATTTAATGTTGTCCAAGAGGTCTCTGAGACTGTCCTCAAGTCTTTTCATTCTTTTTTCTTTATTCTTCTCTGCAATAGTTATTTCCACTATTTTATCTTCCAGGCCACTTATCTGTTTTTCTGCCTCAGTTATTCTGCTCTTGATTCCTTCTAGAGAATTTTTAATTTCATTTATTGTGTTGTTCAGCATTGTTTGTTTGCTCTTTAGTCCTTCTAAGTCCTTGTTAAACATTTCTGGTATTTTCTCCATTTTATTTCCAAGATTTTGGATCATCTTGACTATCATTACTCTGAATTCTTTTTCAGGTAGACTGCCTATTTCCTCTCCATTTTTTTGGTCTGGTGGGTTTTTACCTTGCTCCTTCATCTGCTGTGTGTTTCTCTGTCTTCTCATTTTGCTTAACTTATTGCATTTGAGGTCTCCTTTTCGCAGGCTGCAGGTTTGTAGTTTCTGTTGTTTGTGGCGTCTGCCCCCAGTGGCTAAGGTTGGTTCAGTTGGTTGTGTAGGCTTCCTGGTGGAGGGGACTGGTGCCTGTGTTCTGGTGGATGAGGCTGGATCTTATCTTTCTGGTGGGCAGGAGTGCATCCGGTGGTGTGTTTTGGGGTGTTTGTGAACTTATTATGATTTTAGGCATCCTCTCTGCTGATGAGTGGTGTTGTGTTCCTGTCTTGCTAATTGTTTGGTATGAGGTGTCCAGCACTGGAGCTTGCTGCTCATTGAGTGGAGCTGGGTCATAACTGTTTGATATTACATGGGGCTGGGAGGTCTCTGGTTGTCCAATGTCCTGAGCTTGACTCTCCCACCTAAGACCCTCAGGCCTGGCACCCAGTCGGAGCACCAAGACCCTGTCAGCCACATGGCCAGGTACGTGGGGTGTTTCTTGCCTTTTGGGAAGTCTGAGTCTTCTGCCAGCCTTCAGTAGTTGTTCTGTAGGAGTTGTTCCACATGTAGATGTATTTTTGATGTATTTGTGGGGAGGAAGGTGATCTCCACGTTCTACTCCTCCACCACCTTGAAGGTCCCCCCACTCATTTCAGTTTTGAGGGCTCCACCCTCATTGCTTAACCACCTCCTAAAGGTCTCCACCTCTTTATACCATTATGTTTGGGGGTTAGGGTTTCAAAATATAAATTTTGGGGGGGACACACTCAGACCATAACAGTCATTGCACAAGAAGTACTTCCTTATCACAGATTTGGAGAAATAGGAGAAAAAGTGTCACCATGCTTCTACCATGCAGAGACAACTGATTTGGGTCTATATCATTCCAGCCTTATTATTCTATACATATTTTTAAAATTATTGTATCTATATAGTACACAACATTTTTTTCTTTTTTGTATTTTAGGCACTAAAGTGATGCACTTTATTTTTTTTTTATTTTTTAAAACATCTTTATTGGAGTATAATTGCTTTACAATGATGTGTTAGTTTCTGCTTTATAATAAAGTTAATCAGCTGTACATATACATATGTCCCCATATCTCTTCCCTCTTGCGTCTCCCTCCCTCCCACCCTCCCTATCCCACCTCTCTAGGTGATCACAAAGCACTCAGCTGATCTCTCTCTGCTATGCGGCTGCTTCCCACTAGCTATCGGTTTTATATTTGGTAGTGTATATATGTCCATGCCACTCTCTCACTTTGTCCCAGCTTACCCTTCCCCCCCCGCCCCCCACCCCATGTCCTCAAGTCCATTCTCTAGTAGGTCTGTGTCTTTATTCCCGTCCTGCCCCTAGGTTCTTCATGACCTTTTTTTTTTTTTTAGATTCCATATATATGTGTTAGCATACGGTATTTGTTTTTCTCTTTCTGACTTACTTCACTCTGTATGACAGACTCTAGGTCCATCCACTTCACTACAAATAACTCAATTTCGTTTCTTTTTATGGCTGAGTAATATTCCATTGTATATATGTGCCACATCTTCTTTAAACATTCATCTGTCGATGGACACATAGGTTGCTTCCATGTCCTGGCTGTTGTAAATAGAGCTGCAATTAACATTGTGGTACATGACATTTTGAATTACGGTTTTCTCAGGGTCTGTGCCCAGTAGTGGGATTTCTGGGGCATATGGTAGTTCTATTTTTAGTTTTTTAAGGAACCTTCCTACTGTTCTCCATAGTGGCTGTATCAACTTACATTCCCACCAACAGTGCAAGAGGGTTCCCTTTTCTCCACACCCTTTCGAGCATTTATTGTTTGTAGATTTTTTGATGTTGGCCATTCTGACTGGTGTGAGATGATATCTCATTGCAGTTTTGATTTGC
This sequence comes from Balaenoptera musculus, assembly GCF_009873245.2. Lineage (NCBI taxonomy): Eukaryota > Metazoa > Chordata > Mammalia > Artiodactyla > Balaenopteridae > Balaenoptera > Balaenoptera musculus. The sequence goes on from NC_045788.1 coordinate 96,394,874, forward strand.
ATTTCTCTAATGATTACTGATGTTGAGCATTCTTTCATGTGTTTGTTAGCAATCTGTATATCTTCTTTGGAGAAATGTCTATTTAGTTCTTCTGCCCATTTTCAGATTGGGTTATTTGTTTTTTGATATTGAGCTCCATGAGCTGCTCGTAAGTTTTGGAGATTAACCCTTTGTCAGTTGCTTCATTTGCACATATTTTCTCTCATTCTTTCAGTTGTCTTTTTGTCTTGTTTATGGTTTCCTTTGCTGTGCAAAAGATTTGAAGTTTCATTAGGTCCCATTTGTTTATTTTTGTTTTTATTTCCATTTCTCTAGGAGGTGTATCAAAAAAGATCTTGCTGTGATTTATGTCAAAGAGTGTTCTTCCTATGTTTTCCTCTAAGAGTTTTATAGTGTCCAGTCTTACATTTAGGTCTCTAATCCATTTTGAGTTTATTTTTGTGTATCGTGTTAGGAACTGTTCTAATTTCATTCTTCTACATGTAGCCATCCAGTTTTCCCAGCACAACTTATTGAAGAGACTGTCTTTTCTCCATTGTATATCCTTGCCTCCTTTGTCATAGATTAGTTGACCATAGGTGCGTGGGTTTATCTCTAGGCTTTCTATCCTGTTCCATTGATCTATATTTCTGTTTTTGTGCCAGTACCATATTGTCTTGATTACTGTAGCTTTGTAGTACAGTCTGAAGTCAGGGAGTCTGATTCCTCCAGCTCAGTTTTTTTCCCTCAAGACTGCTTTGGCTATTCGGAGTCTTTTGTGTCTCCATACAAATTTTAAGGGTTTTTGTTCTACTTCTGTAAAAAATGCCATTGGTAATTTGATAGGGATTGCATTGAATCTGTAGATTGCTTCAGGTAGTATAGTCATTTTCACAATATTGATTCTTCCAATCTAAGAACATGGTATATCTCTCCATCTGTTGGTATCATCTTTAATTTCTTTCATCAGTGTCTTATGGTTTTCTGCATACAGGTCTTTTGTTTCCCTAAGTAGGTTTATTCCTGGGTATTTTGTTCTTTTTGTTGCAATGGTAAATGGGAGTGTTTCCTTAATTTCTCTTTCAGATTTTTTATCATTAGTGTATAGAAATGCAAGAAATTTCTGTGCATTAATTTTGTATCCTGCAACATTAACAAATTCATTGATTAGCTCTAGTAGTTTTCTGGTGGCATCTTTAGGATTCTCTAAGTGTAGTATCATGTCATCTGCACAGAGTGACAGTTTTACTTCTTGTTTCCCAGTTTGTATTCCTTTTATTTCTTATTCTTCTCTGATTGCCGAGGCTAGGAATTCCAACACTATGTTGACTAATAGCATTGAGAGTAGACATCCTTGTCTTGTTCCTGATCTTAGAGGAAATGCTTTCAGTTTTTCACCGTTGAGAATGATGTTTGCTGTGGGTTTGCCATATATGGCCTTTATTATGTTGAGATAGGTTCCCTCTATGTCCACTTTCTGGAGAGTTTTTATCATAAATGGGTGTTGAATTTTGTCAAAAGCTTTTTCTGCATCTTTTGAGCTGATCATATGGTTTTCCTTCTTCAATTTGTTAATATGGTGTATCACATTGATTGATTTGCATATACTGAAGAATGCTTGCATCCCTGGGATAAATCCCACTTGATCATGGTGTATGATCCTTTTAATGTGTTGTTGGATTCTGTTTGCTAGTATTTTGTTGAGGATTTTTGCATCTATATTCATCAGTGATATTGGTCTGTAATTTTCTTTTTTTTTTAGTATCTTTGTTTGGTTTTGGTATCAGGGTGATGGTGGCCTCATGGAATGAGTTTGGGAGTGTTCCTTCCTCCGCAATTTTTTGGAAGAATTTGAGTAGGATGGGTGTTAGCTCCTCTCTAAATGTTTGATAGAATTCACCTGTGAAGCCATCTGGTCCTGGACTTTTGTTTGCTGGAAGATTTTTAATCACAGTTTCAATTTCGTTACTTGTGATAGGTCTGTTCATATTTTCTATTTCTTCCTGGTTCAGTCTTGGAAGGTTATACCTTTCTAAGAATTTGTCCATTTTTTCCAGGTTGTCCCTTTTATTGGCATAGAGTTGCTTGTAGTAGTCTCTTAGGATGCTTTGTATTTCTGCGGTGTCCGTTGTAACTTCTCCTTTTTCATTTCTGATTTTATTGATTTGAGTCCTCTCCCTCTTTTTCTTGATGAGTCTGGCTAATGGTTTATCAATTTTGTTTATCTTCTCAAAGAACCAGCTTTTGGTTTTATTGATCTTTGCTATTGTTTTCTTTGTTTCTATTTCATTTATTTCTGCTCTGATCTTTATGATTTCTTTCCTTCTGCTAACTTTGGGTTTTGTTTGTTCTTCTTTCTCTAGTTCCTTTAGGTGTAAGGTTAGATTGTGTACTTGAGAATTTTCTTGTTTCTTGAGGTAGGCTTGTATAGCTGTAAACTTCCCTCTTAGAACTGCTTTTGCTGCATCCCATAGGTTTTGGATCATCGTTTTTTCATTGTCATTTGTCTCTAGGTATTTTTTGATTTCCTCTTTGATTTCTTCAGTGATCTCTTGGTCATTTTGTAATGTAGTGATTAGCCTCCATGTGTTTGTGTTTTTTACATTTTTTTCCCCTGTAATTCATTTCTAATCTCATAGTGTTGTGGTCAGAAAAGATGCTTGATATTATTTCAATTTTCTTAAATTTACTGAGGCTTGATTTGTTACCCAAGATGTGATCTATCCTGGAGAGTGTTCCGTGCACACTTGAGAAGAAAGTGTAATGTGCTGTTTTTGGATGGAATGTCCTATAAATATCAATGAAATCTGTCTGGTCTATTGTGTCATTTAAAGCTTCTGTTTCCTTATTTATTTTCATTTTGGATGGTCTGTTCATTGGTGTAAGTGAGGTGTTAAAGTCCTCCACTATTATTGTGTTACTGTCGATTTCCTCTTTTACACCTGTTAACAGTTGCCTTATGTATTAATGTGCTCCTATATTGGGTGCATATATATTTATAATTGTTATATCTTCTTCTTGGATTGATCCCTTGATCATTATGTAGTGTCCTTCCTTGTCTCTTGTAACATTCTTTATTTTAATGTCTATTTTATCTGATATGAGTATTGCTACTCCAGCTTTCTTTTGATTTCCATTTGCATGGAATATCTTTTTCCATCCTCTCACCTTCAGTCTGTATGTGTCCCTAGGTCTGAAGTGGGTCTTTTGTAGACAGCATATATATGGGTCTTGTTTTTGTATCCATTCAGCAAGCCTGTGTCTTTTGGTTGGTGCATTTAATCCATTCACGTTTAAGGTAATTATCGATATGTATGTTCCTATGACCATTTTCTTAATTATTTTGGGTTTGTTTTTGTAGGTCCTTATCTTCTCTTGTGTTTCCTACTTAGAGAATTTCCTTTAGTATTTGTTGTAGAGCTGGTTTGGTGGTGCTGAATTCTCTTAGCTTTTGCTTGTCTGTAAAGCTTTTCATTTCTCCATCGAATCTGAATGACATCTTGCCGGGTAGAGTAATATTGGTTGTAGGTTCTTCCCTTTCATCACTTTAAGTATATCATGCCACTCTCTTCTGGTTTGTAGAGTTTCTGCTGAGAAATCAGCTGTTAACCTTATGGGAGTTCCCTTGTATGTTATTTGTCGTTTTCCCTTGCTGCTTTCAAGAATTTTTCTTTGTCTTTAATTTTTGTCAATTTGATTACTATGTGTCTCGGCGTGTTTCTCCCTGGGTTTATCCTTTATGGGAGTCGCTGTGGTTCCTGGAATTGGGTGACTATTTCCTTCCCATGTTAGGGAAATTTTCGAGTATAATCTCTTCAAATATTTTCTCGGGTCCTTTCTCTCTTTTTTCTCCTGGGACCCCTATAATGCGAATGTTGTTGTGTTTAATGTTGTCCCAGAGGTCTCTTAGACTGTCTTCATTTCTTTTCAGTCTTTTTTGTTTTCTTTTTTTAGCTATGGTAAACATTGCTGTAGTGCAGGATTGCCAGCCTGTGACTTTTTTTTTAATTCCTTTATTTTTATTTATTTATTTATTTTTGGCTGTGTTGGGTCTTTGTTTCTGTGCAAGGGCTTTTTCCAGTTGTGGCAAGCAGGGGCCACTCTTCATCGCGGTGCACGGGCCTCTCACTATCGCAACCTCTCCCGTTGCGGACCACAAGCTCCAGACGCGGAGGCTCAGCATTTGTGGCTCAAGGGCCCAGTTCCTCCGCGGCATGTGGGATCCTCCCAGACCAGGGCTTGAACCCGTGTCCCCTACATTGGCAGGCAGACTCTCAACTACTGCGCCACCAGGGAAGCCCCATTCTTTTTTCTTTATTCTGTTCTGCAGCAGTGAATTCCACCATTGTTTGTTCCAAGACTTATGTGTTCTTCTGCCTCAGTTATTCTGCTATTGATTCCTTCTAGTGCAGTTTTCATTTCAGTTATTGTATTGTTCATCTCTGTTTGTTCTTTAACTCTTCTAGGTCTTTGTTAAACATTTCTTGCATCTTCTCGATCTTTGCCTCCATTGTTTTTCCAAGGTCCTGGATCATCTTCACTATCATTATTCTGAATTCTTTTTCTGGAAGGTTGCCTATCTCCACTTCATTTAGTTGTTTTTCTGGGGTTTTATCTTGTTCATTCATCTGGTACATAGCCCTCTGCCTTTTCATGTTGTCTGTCTTTCTTTGAATGTGGTTTTTGTTCCACACGCTGCAGGATTATAGTTCTTCTTGCTTCTGCTGTCTGCCCTCTGGTGGATGAGGCTATCTAAGAAGCTTGTGCAGGTTTCCTGATGGGACGGACTGGTGGTGGGTAGAGCTGACTGTTGCTCTGGTGGGCAGAGCTCAGGAAAACTTTAATCCGCTTGACTGCTGATGGGTGGGGCTGTGTTCCCTCCCTGTTGGTTGTTTGGCCGGAGGCAACCCAACAATGGAGCCTACCTGGACTCTTTGGTGGGGTTAATGGCGGACTCTGGGCGGGCTGATGCCAAGGAGCAGTTCCCAGAACTTCCGCTGCCAGTGTTCTTGTTCCCACAGAGAGCCACAGCCAACCGCCGCCTCTGCAGGAGACCCTCCAACACTAGCAGGGAGATCTGGTTCAGTCTCCCATGGGGTCACTGCTCCTTCCCCTGGGTCCCGATATGCACACTATTTTGTGTGTGCCCTGAAAGAGTGGAGTCTCTGTTTTCCCCAGTCTTGTCAAAGTCCTGCATCAAATTCCACTAGGCTTCAAAGTCTGATTCTCTAGGAATTCCTCCTTCCGTTGCTCTACCCCCAGGTTGGGAAGCCTGACATGGGGCTCAGAACCTTCAATCCAGTGGGTGGACTTCTGTGGTATAAGTGTTCTCCAGTCTGTGAGTCACACACCCAGCAGTTATGGGATTTGATTTTGCTGTGATTGTGCCCCTCCTACCATCTCATTGTGGCTTCTCCTTTGTCTTTGGATGTGGGGTATCTTTTTTGGTGAGTTCCAGTATCTTCCTGTCAACGATTTTCCAGCAGCTAGTTGTGATTCTGGTGTTCTCACAAGAGGGAGTGAGAGCACGTCCTTCTACTCCGCCATCTTGGTTCCCCTCACTGCTTTGGGTTTTTAACCATTTTAACTTTTCCAGGCTAAAGTATTTATATTTAACATTCACATTTCCCTTTTGTCCTTTGAATCACTTTGTCATAGTGATTTTGGAGAAACTTCACTTCTTTGGGAAAATTTCACAAGGATGTTCACACACGACTCCCAGAACCTGTGAATATGTTGGGTTACATGGCAAAGAGGAATGAAGGTTGCAGATGGAATTAAGTTTGCTAGTCAATTGATCTCACAATAGGGATATTACAAAACTACAATGAGGTACCATCTCACACCAGTCAGAATGGCCATCATTAAAACGTCTATGGTTAATAAATGCTGGAGAGGCTATGGAGAAAAGGGAACCCTCTTACACTGTTGGTGGGAATTGATGCAGCCACTCTGGAAATCAGTATGGAGATTCCTCAAAAAATTAACAGTAGTGTTGCCATATGATCCAGCAATCCCACTCCTGAGCATATACCCAGATAAAACTGTAATTCGAAAAGATACATGCACCCCAATATTCATAGCAGCACTATTTACAATAGTCAAGACATGGAAAGAGCCTAAATGTCCACTGACAGATTAATGGATAAAGAAGATGTGGTATATAATACAATGTAATACTACTCAGCCATAAAAAAGAACAAAATAATGCCATTTGCAGCAACATGGGTGGACCTAGATGTTATCATACTAAGTGAAGTAAGTCAGACAGAGAAAGACAGATACCATGTGTTATCACTTATATGTGGAACCTAAAATACAATACAAATCAACATACCTACAAAACAGAAGCAGACACACAGACAGAGAGAACAGACTTGTGGTTGCCAAGGTGGTGGGGATGGAAGGATTGGGAGTTTGGAATTAGCAGATGCAAACTATTATATGTAGGATAGATAAACAACAAGGACCTACTGTGTACACAGGGAACTATAATCAATATCCTGTGATAAACTATAATGGAAAAGAATATGAAAAAGAATATATACATGTATAACTGAATCACTTTACTGTATAGCAGAAATTAACACAACATTGTAAAACAGCTATAGGGATCAAAAGATTTTTTCAAAAATAGAGATATTATTCTTAATTATCCAGGTGGACCCAGTGTAATCACAAAGCTTCTTAAAAGTGGAAGAGGGAGTCTGAAGAAAAGTCAGAGAAGGAGATGAGGGAAGCAAGGTCAGAGGGATGCTATGTTGTTGACTTTGAAAATGGAAGAAGGGGGCTATGAGCCAAGGAATGCAGGCTTTGGAACCTGGAAAAGGCAAGGAAACAGATTCTGTCCTATAGCCTCCAGAAAGGGGTGCAGCCCTACCAACACCTTGATTTTAGCCCAGTGACACTTATGTCAGACTTCTGAACTCTGGAACTGTAAGATATTAAATTTGTGTTGTTTTTAGCCACTAAGTTTGTGACAAAGGAACATAGTTTAACTGTATTTAGAAATGAAAACTGCTTTCATTTTCTGTGGCTCTAAATAGAGTTAAACTATGTTACTTTATCACTGAGTTTTCCATTTTACATTATTTTCATTTTATCTTCCATTTGTTGATTAATTGAACTGCCATTATGAGGAAGTAAATGTTCTTATTTTGTTAGAGCCTGAGACCTTGCTTGCCTTGCTTGCCAAGATGTTTTTCAGTAGGTGAATGGATAAATAAACTGCTTTATCCAAGCAATGGAATATTATTCAGTGCTTAAAAAAAAAAGAACTATCAAGCTACAAAACTCATGGATGAATCTTAAATGCATATTACTAAGTAAAAAAACCTATCTGAAGAGGCTACCTACTCTATGATTCCAACTATATGACATTATGGAAAAGGCAAAACTATAGAAACAGTAAAAAAAAGTCAGTGGTTTTTTGTAACTTCCACTTGCCGTTTAAGACTGACCAGAATCAAGTACATATCTTTAGGAAGACTTTCTTGCATCCACCAGGATAGGTAGCAATAGAGGCTCTCACAGGGCTTCTGCATGTTCTTGTGTTCACCACTATCCATAAGACTAAGCATATTATTTAGTAACCGCTGGATTGCTTTTCTTCATTCCCTAAAGGTTTTCCTCTAGGGCAAGGAGTGGTCTCTTCTCTGTGGTCCCAAAGAGTATCTGGCATACATTGGGCTTTTCATAAATATTAATCAAATAAATGAAATATATCAGTCTACACAACTTATTGTTAGGGTGATTTCTCCTTTTAATTGCAAAGGATCTATTTTATTTGTAGTTATACTGTAGCTGAGGCTTTTTTTTAAGACTATTGTTTTTACTGTAGTCTTTTAAAAAATTATATATATATATTCTTTTTCAGATTATTACAAGATATTGAGTATAGTTCCCTGTGCTACATAGTAGGTCCTTGATGTTTACATATTTTATATATATACATATAAGTGATATCATATATCTGTCTTTGTCTGACTTACTTCACTTATATGATAATCTCTAGGTCTATCCATGGTGCTGCAAATGGCATTATTTCATTCTTTTTTATGGCTGAGTAGTATTCCATTGTACATATGTACCACATCTTCTTCATCCATTAATCTGTCAGTGGACATTTAGGCTCTTTCCATGTCTTGTCTATTGTAAATAGTGCTGCTACAAATATTGGGGTGCATGTATCTTTTTGAATTATAGTTTTGTCTGGGTATGTGCCCAGGAGTGGGATTGCAGAATCATATGGTAACTCTATTTTTAGAACAGTATGAAATGAACCTTCGTACTGTTCTCCCTAGTGGCTGCACCAATTTACATTCCCATCAACAGTGTAGGAAGGTTTCTTTTACTCTGGGAGCAGTCTTAAATAGAGGGAAAAGTCAGAGATTTTCCATGTATCCCCTTCCCCTACACATGCACAGCCTTCCCCATTATCAGCATCTCCCACCAGTGTGGTACATCTGTTACAATTGATGAACATACATTGACACATCCTAATCACCGAAGTCTATAGTTTACATTAGGGTTCACTCTTGGTGTTGTACATTTTATGGGTTTAGCCATATGTATAATGACATATATCCATCATTATAGTATCAAACATAGTGTTTTCACTGCCCTAAAAATCCTCTATGTTCTGCCTATTCACACCTCCACCCCTACCCACAAAACCTGGCAAGCACTGATTATTTTTACTGTCTCCATAGTTTTCCCTTTTCCAGAATGTCATATAGTTGAAATTACACAGTAGGTAGCCTTTTCAGATTGGTTTCTTTCACTTAGTAATATGCATTTAAAGTTTGTCCATGTCTTTTTGTAGCTTGATAGCTCATTTCTTTCTTTAAGCACTAAATAATATTTCATTCTTTGGATGTACCACAGTTTATCCTTTCATCTACTTAAATCTTGGTTGCTTCCAAGTTTTGGCAATTTTGAATAAAGCTGTCATAAACATCCATGTACAGGTTTTGTGTGGTTATAAGTTTTCAACTGCTTTGGGTAATTACCAAGGAGCTTGATTGCTGGATCATATGGTAAGAGTATAATTAGTTTTGTAAGAAATCACCAAACTATTTTCCAAAGTGGCTGTACATTTTTCATTCCCACCAGCAATGAATGAGAGTTCCTTTGCTCAACTTCTTGTCAGCATTTTATAGTGTCAATGTTCTGGATTTTGGCCATTCTGATAGGTATATAGAGGTATCTTGTTGTTTCAGTTTGCATTTCCCTGATGACATGATATGGCCATCTTTTCACATGCTTATTTGCCATCTGTATATCTTGTTTGGTCAGTGTCTGTTAAGATCATTGGCCTATTTTTTAAATCAGATTGTTTTCTTATTGTTGAGTTTTAAGATTTCTTTGTATATTTTGGATAATGTTCCTTTATCAGATGTGTCTTTTGTAAATATTTTTTCCCAGTCTATGACTTGTCTTTTCATTCTCTTGGCAATGTATTTCACAGAGCAGAAGATTTTTAACTTTAATGAAGTCCAGCTTATTAATTCTTCATTTTATGGATCATACCTTTGGTGTTGTATCTTAAAAAGTCACCACTATACCCAAATCACCTAGGTTTTCTCCTGTGTTATCTTCTAGTTTATAGTTTGTGTTTTGCAGTTTTGGTCTTTGATCAATTTTGCATTATTTTTGTGAAGGCTGTGTGTCTATATTCATTTTTTCTTTTTTGCCAGTAGATGACTCTTGTTCCAGCATCATTTGTTGAACAGATTATTTTTTCTTCATTGTATTGCCTTTGCTTGTTAGTCAAAGATCAGCTACTATATTTGTGTGGGTCTATTTCTGGGCTATCCTATTTCATTGATCTATTTGTCTGCCCTGTTGCTAATTCCATACTGTCTCAATTACTGTAGCTTCATAGTAAGTCTTAAAGTCGAGTAGCACCATTCCTCCAACCTTGTTTTTCTCCTTCATTATTGTTTTGGCTATTCTGGGCCTTCACTTCTCCAGTACTACTTAGAGCCAGTTTGTCAACATCCATAAAAATAATTTTGGTGGGATTTTGATGGGGGGTTGCACTGAATCTATAGATCAAACTTGGGAAGAACTGACATCTTGACAACATTTGAGTCTTCCTATTATAAACAGGAATTTCTCTCCATTTATTTAGTTCTTTGATTTTGTTCATCACAGTTTTGTAGTTTTCCTCATACAGATCTTATACATGTTTTTTTTTTTTTTTTTTTTTTTAAAGTCAGGGCATTTATTCTGACAAGGGAGGTTTTTTTTTTTTTAATTATTTATTTATTTATTTTTATTTATGGCTGTGTTGGGTCTTCGTTTCTGTGCGAGGGCTTTCTCTAGTTGCGGCAAGTGGGGGCCACTCTTCATCGCGGTGTGCGGGCCTCTCACTATCGCGGCCTCTCTTGTTGCGGAGCACAGGCTCCAGACGCACAGGCTCAGTAATTGTGGCTCACGGGCCCAGTTGCTCCGTGGCATGTGGGATCTTCCCAGACCAGGGCCCGAACCCGTGTCCCCTACATTGGCAGGCAGACTCTCAACCACTGCGCCACCAGGGAAGCCCTACATGTTTTGTTAGATTTATACCTAAGCATTTCTATTTTGGTGCAGGTGCTTATGTAAATGGTATTGTGTTTTTTATTTCAAATTCCACTTATTCATTGCTGATGTATAGGAAAGTGGTTGACTTTTATATATTAACTTTATATTCTGCAACTCTGAATTGCCTATTAGCCCCAGGAATATTTTTGTGATTTTTAAAGATTTTCTACATAGGTGACCATGGCATCTGTGAACAAAGACAGATGGGTCTGATGCTTCCTTCCCAATATGTATATCTTTTACTTCCCTTTCTTATCTTATTGTATTGATTAGAACTTCTAGTACTATGTTGAAAAGGAATAGTGAGAGGGGACAACTTTGTCTTGTACCTGATCTCAATGGGAAAGCTTAGAGTTTCTCACCATTAAGAATGATGTGAGGCTTCCCTGGTGGCACAGTGGTTAAGAATCTGCCGGCCAATGCAGGTGACATGGGTTTGAGCCCTGGTCCAGGAAGATCCCACATGCCGTGGAACAACTAAGCCTGTACACCACATCTACTGAGCCTGTGCTCTGGAGCCCGCAAGCCACAACTACTGAGCCCACGTGCCACAACTACTGAAGCCCGCATGCCTAGAGCCTGTGCTCTGCAACAAGAGAAGCCACTGCAATGAGAAACCCGCACACTGCAACAAAGAATAGCCCCCACTCGCCGCAACTAGAGAAAGCCTGTGCGCAGCAATGAAGACCCAACACAGCCAAAAATAAATAAATAAAAAATAAATTAATTAAAAAAAAAGAATGATGTGATCAGTGGGTACATTTGTAGTTATTCTTTATCAAGTTGAGGAATTTATCCTCTATTCATAATTTACTGTGAATTTTATAACATGATTGGTGTTGGATTTTTGTCAAATGCTTTTTCTGCATTTACTGATATACTCATGTGATTTTTAAAAGTCTATTGATGTGATGGATTACATTAATTGATTTTCAAATGTTGAATCAGCCTTGCATCACTGAGATTAATCCTACTTGGTTATGGTATATAATTCTTTTATACATTGTTGGATTTGATTTGCCAATATTGTGTTGAGGATTTTTGCATCTATGTTCATGAGACAGATTGGCCTGTAGCTTTTTCTTGTATGTATTTGTCTGGTTTTGGTATTAGGGTAACGCTGGCATCACAGAATGAGTTATAGAATGAGTTAGGAGGTATTCCTTCTGCTTCTAATCCTCTGAAAGAGAATTGGTTTAATTTCTTTACAAAATATTTATTAAAATTCACCAGCGAACTCATGTGGGTCTCATGCTTTCTATTTTGGAAGGCTATTTATGACTGATTCAATTTCATTAATAGATATAGGCCTATTCATATTGTTTATTTCTTCTTATGTGAAATTTTGGCAAATCGTGTCCTTTCAAGGAAATGATCCATTTTACCAAGGTTATCAAATTTATGGGCATAGAATTGTTTCATAATATTCCTTGATTATCCTTTAATGTCCATAGGATTGAGTTATGCTCTTAACCTAAGAATGACAAATCTGGATGACAGAGAAAGACTCTGGATGCTGGGAGTCTGGCTTATGGGGTTTCCAGGTCCTAGACTGGTGACCAGACTTGCCTGAGAGGGTTGGTTTGATACAGCACATCCTGTGCTGGCAAATGAATTGTGTCATTTGGAATGAGAAATTCCAGTCTTCTGTGAATAATTCAGAGCCCTATCAGCATCATCTCATGTGACTGGCATTCTTTGACCCAATTTAATATCTTCCCTGAGCAGTGGTGCTGGGAATGAGGCATTTCACAAGTCAAAGGCCACCAATCTTCTGTTCAGGCAGTGAGAGCTAATGATACATAGAGTGAGAATTTGCTGCATCTCATCCCATGAATTCTCTATCAGACTCTCTCTGTTGCTTTCTCCATGTCTTTGTATTTTGAGCCTTTTTCCTGGAATTAATGTTAGATGTTTGCCATGAATCATATAATTTCAAGGAAGGCAACTCCCTTTCACTTTATTTAATTAATTTATTTTTTTCAGCTATATTACAGATTGTTTTTGTTTTCTTTTCTTTTTTTTGTGTGTTAGTTTCTGCTTTATAACAAAGTGAATCAGTTATACATATACATATATCCCCATATCTCTTCCCTCTTGCGTCTCCCTCCCTCCCCCCCTCCCTATCCCACCCCTCTAGGTGGTCACAAAGCACCGAGCTGATCTCCCTGTGCTATGCGGCTGCTTCCCACTAGCTATCGATTTTACATTTAGTAGTGTATATATGTCCTTGCCACTCTCTCACTTTGTCCCAGTTTACCCTTCCCCCTCCCCATGTCCTCAAGTCCATTCTCTAGTAGGTCTGCGTCTTTATTCCTGTCCTGCCCCTAGGTTCTTCATAATCTTTTTTTTTTTTCTTTTTAGATTCCATATATATGTTAGCATATGGTATTTGTTTTTCTCTTTCTGACTTACTTCACTCTGTATGACAGACTCTACGTCCATCCACCTCACTACAAATAACTCAATTTCATTTCTTTTTACAGCTGAATAATATTCCCTAAAAATATGGAATGCTTCATGAATTTGCTTGTCATCCTTCCGCAGGGGCCATGCTAATCTTCTCTGTATCATTCCAATTTTAGTATACGTGCTGCTGAAGCAAGCACCCCTTTCACTTTAGCAAGAAGTGGAGGAGAATATTATGTTCTCAGCAATTGTCTGGGATAGTAATTGAGAAGAAATTCCCTGAAGGATTCTAGTCTCTTCTTCCACTAGGCCTGAGATCCTGCTTGGTGACGAGTGGGTAGCCTGTGGCCTCAGAGAAACTGATTTCACCATGTCAAATGGTATCATGAAAAGCTGAACCTTAGAAGGTTTGTCCTGGTCCACAGATGGCCTTGAATTGGAAATAACTCAGGGATGCATCGGTGATTCCTTGCTGTTCTTTTAAGTTCTGTGTTGAGGCTAGAGGAAGAATAAGAAACTAAAAACAGGCTACAAGGAATGGATAGTTAGATGAATGGATGGATTTAAAAGAGAAAGGGATGTGAACATAGGTTCTCTATAGATTATAATGTCCCTAAGGATTATTCTAGGCCTGGATTCCACTCAAGTCTTTAGGATGATCCCGGTTTCAACGTCCTGCATACCTTTCTATCTTCTTCCCACGTCTCTCAAAAACCCAGTCTTCTTGTTTTCCATCTTCCATGAAGTCCTGAATGTCTTCATGAACTCTAAGGTATAATAGCTCTTAATATACTATCTCACAGTGTTACTGTTCTAAGGGATCTTTGCATTATTTTTTATCAACCAAAAGAATTCTCTAAAATATAATTTAAGATATGAATCAGAGAAGAAATTTTGTGCTTTAAGCCCTCTGGAGATTATGATACACACTAAAGTTTGTAAACAACTGAGCTACACCATTGACTTGGGCAAGCCTCTTAAGTTGTTTGAGTTATGCCTTCTCTATTTCAAACTTTCACAGGGTTGTTAATGAGGATAAGACTATGAAAATGTATGGTTTGGGAAATAATTAAAAAGTTGAGTGTTCCCAGGGGAAGGCTAGAGGAATAACTCGATCATTTGGATTTTTTTTTTTTTTTCTGATTGGGTTTTGCAAGTGGTGATGAGAGGGAGAGCAGCTATTCTACAAAAAACTAGGTGGGAAAGTTTTAGAAAAAATGTGGAACATTCAAAAAACAACTGCTATTTACCAAAATCAGCATCACTATCATCACTATCAACATCACCTTCATCTGCATCTTCATCATTATCATCATTCTAATTAGACAGCTGCTAAGCTGTGCTTTCATGGTCCCATTCTGGCCAACATTTTCCTGTTAGTTTCTGACTTGAATTACAACAGAAATCCTATTTATATAGTATTCCATTCAACAATATCAGAATATTTTTTCAAGGGCACAAAGATAGACCATATTCTGGGCCATAAAATAGCTTTCAATACATATAAAAGGATTTAAATCATTTAAAGTACTTTTCTCAACCACAATGGAATTAAATTATAATTAATGGCAGAAAGAACCCTGGAAAATCCCCCAGATATTGGAAACAGTCTTCTAAATAAACCATGAGCAAAGGAGAAACCAAAAAAGGAATTAGAAATATTTTTAATTGAATGAAAGTGGAAATACAACATGTCTAAATTTTGGTTGAGCAGAAGAAAGGGAAGACAAAAATTAATATCATGAATGAAAGAAGCAAAATTATTACAGATTCTACAGATTTTAAAAGGATAATAAGAATATTATAAACAACTTTATGTTAGCACATTTGACTACTTAAATAAATGTCAAATTTCTCAAAAGACCAAACTAGCAAACTTATTCAAGAAGAAATAGATAATCTGAATATCCATGTATCTATCTGTTAAGGACATTGGATTTTTATTTTCATTTTATTTATTTATTTATTTTGTTTGGTAAGTTTATGAGTAATTTTGTTGTTGTACATATTTTTCTCAACTTTTCAATTTTTTTACAAGGGCATGCACAAACTTAATAAACAATAAATTCTCAAAACAGAGGTTAATATTACAAACATACACATATTTTAAATATCACGTATCCATCATCTAGCTTCATTACTAATATTTTGCCAATCTTCATTCAACTACAGATATTCCACTTTATTTTCTGAAGGTTTTTTTTTACATTTAAATTTAAAATTTTAAAAAATTTTTATTGAAATATGGTTGATTTATGATGTTGTTTTAGTTTCAGGTGTACAGCAAAGTGATTCAGTTTTTTATATATATATATATATATATATATATAATGTATATTTTATATATATATATATACATGTATTCTTTTTTTACATTCTCTTCCATTATAGATAATTACAAGATTGAGTATAATTTCCTGTGCTATACAGTAGGTCCTTGTTTGTTGTTTATTTTATATATAGTAGTGTGTATATTTTAACACCAAACTCCTAATTTATCCCTCTCCCCCCCCTGCTTTGGTAACCATAAGTTTGTTTTCTATGTCTGTGAGTCTATTTCTGTTTTGTAAATAAGTTCATTTGTATCATTATTTTATATTCCACATATAAGTGATATCATATGGTATTTGTCTTTCTCCATCTGGCTTACTTCACTCAGTATGATAATCTCTAGGTCCATGCATGTTGCTGTAAATGGCATTATTTCATTCTTTTTTATGGCTGAGTAATATTCCATCTCTCTCTCTCTCACACACACACACACATATGCACATACCACATCTTCTTTATCCAGTCATCTGTCAATGGACACTTAGGCAGCTTCCATGTCTTGGCTATTATAAATAGTACTTCTATGAGCATCAGGGTTCATGTACCTTTCGAATTATGTTTTTCTCCAGATATATGCCCAGCAGTGGGATTGTAGATCTATTTTTAGTTTTTTAAGGACCCCCATACTGTTCTCCATAGTGGCTGTACCAATTTACATTCCCACCAACAGTGTAGGAGAGTTCCCTTTTCTCCACACCCTCTCCAGCATTTATTATTTGTAGGCTTTTTGATGTTGGCCATTCTGATCAGTGTGAGGTGATACCTCATTATAGTTTTGATTTGCACTTTTCTAATAGTTAGTGATGTTGAGCTTCTTTTCATGTGCCTTTTGGCCATCTGTATATCTTCTTTGGAGAAACGTCTTTTTAGATCTCCTGCCCATTTTTGATTGGGTTGTTTGATTTTTGATATTGAGCTGTATGAGCTACTTCTGTATTTTAGGATATTAACTGCTTGTCAGTTGCATCATTTGCAAATATTTTCTCCCATTCTGTAGGTTGTCTTTTTTGTTTTGTTTATGGTTCGTTTTGCTGTGCAAAAGCTTTTAGGTTTAATTTGGTCCCATTTGTTTATTTTGTTTTTATTTCCATTGCTCTAGGAAACAGATCCAAAAAGATATTGCTGCAATCTATGTCAAAGAGTGTTCTGCCTATGTTCTCTGCTAGGAGTTTTATAGTATCTGGTCTTACATTTAGGTCTTTAAACCATTTTGAGTTTATTTTTGTTTATGGTGGTAGAGAATGCTCTAATTTCATTCTTTTATATGTATCTGTCCAGTTTTCCCAGCACCACTTATTGAAGAGACTGTCTTTTCTCTCCATTTATATCCTTGTCACCTTTGTCATAGATTAGTTGACCATAGGTGCATGGGTTTATCTCTGGGCTTTCTATCCTGTTCCATTGATCTATATTTCTGTTTTTGTGCCAGTACCATACTGTTTTGATTACTGTAGCTTTGTAGTATTGTCTGAAGTCAGGGAACCTGATTCTTCCAGCTGTTTTTCTTTCTCAAGATTGCTTTGTCTATGGGTGTTTCCATACAAATTTTAAAATTATTTGCTCTACATCTGTGAAAAATGCCATTAGTAATTTGATAGGAATTACATTGACTCTGTAGATTGCCTTGGGTAGTATAGTCATTTTGACAATATTGATTCTTCCAATTCAAGAACACCATATGTCTTTCCACCATATGTTTGGTCAGCTTTGATTTTTTCATCAGTGTAAAGACATTGAATTTTTAGAAAAACAAACAAAACAAAACAAAAAACCCCCAAACCCAAAACCTTCCCACAGAGAAAACTCCAGACCCAGATGGCTTCACAGGCAAATTAATGCTACTCAATTTTAAGACAAGAATTTTAACACATTCAATAAAATGTGTTATTGGCATTAAGATAGGATGAATGGAGAAATGGAACAGAATAAACATTCCAGAATAAACCTGTATATATTTGAACAGTTTATTTTTGATGAAGGTGCAAGAGCAATTAATGAATGGCACCAGAACAATTGGATATCTTGATGCAAAAAATGATGCTGAATCCATACCATGCACCATATACAAAAATCAACTCAATATGAATCAAAGATTTAACTGTATAATCTAAAAGTATGAAATCTTCATAAGCTTGGATGGCAAAGGGTTTTTAGCTATGACACTAATAGCACAATCCATAAGACAAAAATTATACAAATCAGACTTCACCTAAATTAAGAACTTCTGCACTTCAAAAGACACTATTGAGAGAATGAAAAGACAAGCTGCAGATAGCAAGGAAATATTTGTAAAGTATATATCTTATAAGAGACTTATATCCAGAATTTATAAAGAACTCTTATAACCTATAATAAGAAAACAAACCATCTCCCCACCACCAAAAGAAGGCAAAGGTTTTTAAGAGATGCCACCAAAAAAGACAAACAAATGGCAAACAAGTACATGAAAATGTATTCAGCATCATTTGTCATTAGGGAAACGCAAGTTAAAATAAAAACGAGATGCTATTATATACCTATTGGAAAGGCCAAAATTAAAAATTCTGACATACAAGTGTTGGCAAGGATGTGGAAAAACTGGAACCCTCATACACTGTTGGTGTGATTGTAAAACTGTACATTTACTTTGGAAAAGAGTTTGGCAGTTTCTTAAAAATTTAAATGAACACCTACCATTTGATCTAGCTATTCTAATCCTAGGTGTTTATCTAAGAGAAATGAAATCATGCAGCCCTACAAAGACATATATGCAAGTGTTCATAGCAGCATTATTTGTTATAGCCAAATTGGCAGTAGCCCAAATGTCCATCAGCAGGTGAAGGGGTAAACAAAATGTAGTATTTCCATTCAATGGAATGGAATACTACTCAGCAATGAAAAGGGATGAACTATTGATGCATATTATAAAGTAGGTGAATTTCATTATAATTATACTGAGTGAAAGAAGCCAGTCAAAACTAGAGTACATATTGTATGATTCCATTTGTGTAAAACTTTAGAAACTGCAATCTAAAGTATTAAAATAGAAAGCAGATCAGTGGTTATGAGGGATTGGATGAGAGGTGTGGAGAGGAAGGAGGGTGGGATCGAAAAAGGCTACAAGTATTCTTTTAAAGGTGATTATCTTGACTGAGGTGAGGTTTTCCCAGGTGAAAACATATATTAAAATTCATCATATTGTATAATTTAAATACGTGCAGTTAGTTTTTTGTTAATTATGTGTCAATAAAGCTGCTGAAAATAAAATAAATCTAATAAAATATACTAGAAAAAGCCTTTGCTTGAAGAATAATATACCCACATACATTTGACTCCTTTTAAGGATATGCTGATATACTACTTTGAACTATTTATACATTTCCAAGATACTAGATTTAGGGCAGTGAACCTAAGCTTTTGGGATGCCTAACACCTAAAATTTTGTTGAAATATGGCTTTTGAAGATATAACTATTTGAATAATAGTTTCATTCAATGCCTCAATTAGTCTTCAGTAGCAAACCAAATGCTTGGAAAAGGCACTCTCAGAGAAGTTAGTTAAGTCTTTTCTATATACTTCCCAGCTTCTGAATTGATGTCTTTGCTGAGAAGCAGGCCTACATGGAGTGTGCTCTTCATTAGGTTAAGTGTTCACATACTTTCAACTGCAATGATTATAAGCACCACCACCACCACCACCACCACCAAAATACCAGAAGCCAAAAGTGATTGAGTGCTTGCTATACATGAAGCACTGTTCTAAGTATTTTACATGTATTAAGCCATTTAATACTCCCAGTAACCCTATGAGGTAGAAACTACTATCCCCATTTATAGAAGAAATTGAGACACAAAGAGGTACAAATATCAAATTATCTGACTAGAATTGGCATGAACAAATACATTTTTGTTTATTTACACTATAACTTCTCTATAACAAGTCCATAGATAGTCCATTCCATGATTGATCCTAGGGTCAACAGCGTATGGGCCATAGATGAGCTTTTTTGCACTTTTATATGTCTTTGTATCATGACCACAAGATAGATGCTGTGCCTCTAAGCATCCCTTCCTCATTTAATATAAAAACAAAAAAGGGGGTGGGAAGGAGCTATCTTTCTCGTAAGTTTCTTTTCATCAGATAAATATATATTTGCTAGAAGCACATTGGCAAAATCTCCTTAAAATTTATTAGCTAGAATTTTTTCACATAGCCCTTCCAAGCCATCTTCTACCATGAAAGGCAAGTTCTCTTAGAGAAGAAAAAGGATGACGAGAATGACTGTAAGGTTGCCAACCAACAGTGGCTGGACCACTTTGATATATCCTGTCAGCAACCCTAGATTACATTCGCAGTCCTGACTCCCTGACATTTCAAGAGCTGTAAATTTATAGGTGAATTCCTTTGTCCCCCTTAGTTACTTTCTCATTTTGAGAAAAACTTCCCATATCGGTTGAAGTTTACCAAAGACAAATAATAAAAGCATATTATATTTATGTTGAAAAGAGAGATAAAGAGCCAAAAGAGAGTGATATATTAATTCAGTCTTTCATTAATTAAATCAATTAATTTATTGATTTACTCATTCCAAATATGAAAGTTTGTCATTCTCCACTAGTAGAGTTTGATGCTAGTTGATGACGTCAAGATCAATGCTATACTACAGAACTGCAGTGATGGAAATGGTTTGTCTTTGCTGTCCCATATGGTAACCACTAACCACATATGACCTACTGAGCACTTGAAATATGGCTAGTGTGATTGAGGAACCGAACTTTTAGTTTTAATTCATTTAAATTTAAATAATCACATGTGGCTAGTGTTTACTCTACTGGAAAGCTCAAGTGTAGAACAAGGAAATATTTTCTTTTCATTTCCTTATTTCTGTTTATTCTCTCATTAGAGACATTACTGCCTGATGTAATTCTCAACCTTAGTTTTGCAAGTTTCTTTAAAGCATTTAGTTATCACATCAAATTATTATTTTTTCCTTAACTTCAAACACAAATGTTTTTAAGCTGGAGTAGAGATAGAGATTAGACAATAGAGTGTCACAAAGTCAAAACACAGAACATCACAAATTGAAATTTTGTGCACTTATGTCCTTGTCAGTGATTGTTACTTTAAATACATGAGTTATTCATCTATTGTAAGCTATCACCTTCTAAATTTATTATTCTCAGTTTAGACAAATTTACTACATGTTTTCCTTTTGTACCAGGGTGTATTTTTTTTTCTTTTTCTTTTTCTGTTTTTTTACTTTTTTTCCCCCTGAATTATTCTTTTTTTAAATTGAAGTATAGTTGATTTACCATATTTTATTAGTTTTAGGTGTAAAGTGATTCCGTTATTTTTTCAGATTATTAAGTTCGGTTATAGGTTATTATAAGATAATTGAATATAATTCCCAGTGTTATAACAAAAAATTCTGTTCCTTATCTATTTTATGTATAGTAGTTAGTATCTGTTAATCCCATAGCCCTGATTTGTCCCTCCCCCTCCCTCCTCCCCTTTGGTAACCATAAGTTTGTTTTCTATGTCTGTGAGTCTCTTTCTGTTTTGTATATAGATTCATTTGTATTATTTTTAGATTCCACATATAAGTGACATCATAGAGTATTGGTCTTTCTCTGACTACTTTGCTAAGTGTAATATTCTCTAGGTTCATCCATGTTGCTGCAAGTGGAAATATTTCATTCTTTTTTGTGGCTGACTAATATTCCATTATATATATCTTATATATATATATATACCACATCTTCTTAAGCAAACGTCTGTTAATGGACACTTGGGTTGTTTCCATGTCTTAGCTATTTTAAATAGTGCTACTATGAAACATTGGGGTGCAGGTATCTTTTGCAATTAGAGTTTTCATTTTTCTGGATATATACCCAGGAGTGGGGTTGCTGGATTATATGGTAACTCTATTTTTAGTTTTTAATGGAAACTCCATACTGTTTTTCATAGTGGCTTCAGCAATTTACATTCCCACCAAAAGTGTAGGAGGATTCCCTGTTCTCCACACCCTCTCCAGCATTTATTATTTGTTGACTTTTTGATGATAGCCATTCTGACTGGTGTGAGGTGATAACCTCAGTGTAGTTTTGATTTGCATTTCTCTAATAATTAGTGATGTTGAGCATCTTTTAATGTGCCTGTTGACCATCTGTATGTTATTTGGGAAAATATCTATTTAGGTCTTCAGCCCATTTTTTCATTGGGTTGTCTGTTTTTTCGATATTGTGTTGTATGAGCTGTTTGTATATTTTGGATACTAACCCTTTGTTGGTCGCATTGTTTGCAAATATTTTCTCCCATTCCGTAGGTTGTCTTTTCATTTTGTTTATGGTTTCCTTTGCTGTGCAAAAGCTTTTAAGTTTAATTAGGCCCCATTTGTTAATTTTTGCTTTTATTTCTTTTGCGTTGGGAGATGGATCTAAGAAAATATTGCTATGATTTATGTCCAAGAATGTTTTCCCTATGTTCTCTGCTGGGAGTTTTATGTTGTCATGTCTTATATTTAGGTCTTTAAACTATTTTGAGTTTATTTTTGCATACAGTGTGAGGGAGTGTTCTAATTTCATTGATTTACATGTAGCTGTCTTGCTTTCCCACCACCACTTGTTGAAGAGAATATCTTTTCTCCATTGTATATTCTTGCTTCCTTTGTTGAAGATTAATTGACCATAGGTGTGTGGAATTATTTCTGGGCTCTCTATTCTGTTCCATTGATTTATATGTATGTTTTTGTGCCAATATCATGCTGTTTTTATTACTGTAGGTTTGAAGTATAATCTGAAGTCTGGAAGGGTTATGCCTCCAGCTTTGTTCTTTTTCCTCAGGATTTCTTTGGCAATTCTGGGTCTTTTGTGGTTCCATATAAATTTTCAGATTATTTGTTCTCATTATGTGAAAAATGTCATTTGTATTTTGATAGGAATTGCATTAAATATATAGATTGCTTTGTGTAGTATGGCCATTTTAACAGTATTAATTCTTCCAATATAAGAGCATGGGATATCTTTCCATTTGTTTGAATCATGTTCAGTTTCCTTTATCAATGTTTTATAGTTTTTAGCATATAGGTCTTTTAACCTCCTTGGTTAAGTTTATTCATAGATACTTTTCTTGGGATGTGATTTTAAATGAGTTTTATTTAACTTTCTCTTTTTGACATTTCATTGAAAGTGTAAAAATGGAACAGACTTCTGTATATTAATCTTGTATCCTGATTCCTTGCTGAATTCATTTATTAGTTCTTATAGTTTTTGTGTGGAGGCTTTAGGGTTCTATATACAGAGTATCATGTCATCTGCAAATAGTGGACAGTTTTACCTCTTCCTTTCCAACTTGGATACCTTTAATTTTCTTTTTCTTTTCTGACTACTGTGGCTAGGACTGCCAATACTATGTTGAATAGAAGTGGTGAGAGTGAGAATCCTTGTCTTGTTCCTGAATTTAGAAGGAAGGCTTTCAGGTTTTCACTGTTGAGTATTATGTTGGCTGTGGGTTTGTCATAAATGACTTTTATTATCTTGAGATATAGTCCCTCTATAACCCACTTGGTAAGAGTTTTTATCATGAATAGATGTTGAATTTTGTCGAATGCTTTTTCTGTATCTCTTGAGTTGATAATGTGGTTTTTGTCTTTTCTTTTGTTAATGTAGTGTATCACACTGATTGAGTTGTGTATGTTGAATTATCCTTGCAACCCAGGAATAAATCCAACTTGATTATGGTATTTGATCCTTTTTATGTATTGTTGGATTTGGTTTGCTAATTTTTGTTGAGGATTGTTACATCTATATTCATCAAAGATATTGACCTGTAATTTTTTTTTTTGTAGTGTCTTTGTTTGGCTTTGGTGTCAGGATGATAGCAGCTTCATAGAATGAATTTGGGAATGTTCCCTCCTCTTCAATTTTTTGGAATATTTGAGCAGGATAGATCTAAGTTCTTTGTATGTTTGGTAGAATTCCCCAGTGAAGTCATCTGGTCCTGGACTCTTGTTTGCAGGGAGTTTTGTTTGTTTTTGTTTGCTTTTTATTACAGACTATTTCACTTAGTGATTGGTCTGTTCAAATTATCTGTTTCTTCTTGACTCAGTTTTGGCAGGCTGTATGGTTCTAGAAATTTGTCCATTTCTTCTAGGTTGTCCAATTTATTGGCATATAACTATTCTTAGTATTCCCTTATGATTTTTTTTGTATTTCTGTGATATTAGTTATTTCTCCTCTTTCATTTCTTATTTTGTTTATTTGAGTCCTCTCTTTTCTTTTTGGTGAGCCTGACTAGAGGTTTGTTGATTTTTTATCTTTTCAAAAAAACCAGCTCTTGGTTTTATTGATCTTTCCTATTGTTTTTTAATCTCTATTTTATTTATTTCCTCTCTGGTAGTTATTATTCCCTTCCTTTTGCTGACTTTGTGTTTTGTTCATTCTTCCTTTTTGTAATTCTTTTAGGTAGTAGGTTAGGTTGTTTATTTGAGATTTTTCTTCTTTCTTGAGGAAGGTCTGAATTTCCCTCTTAGAACCACTTCTGCTGCATCTCATAGATTTTTTAAGGTTTTGTTTTCATTTTCATTTGTCTCAAGGTACTTTCTGATTTCTGTTTTTTCTTTTAATTTTAAAAATTTTTACTATTTTATTTATTTATTTATTTATTGGCTGAGTTGTGTCTTCATTGCTGTGCCTGGGCTTTCTCTAGTTGCAGTGAGCGGGGCCTGCTCTTCATTGTGGTGCACAGGCTTCTCATTGCAGTGGCTTCTCTTGTTGTGGAGCATGGGCTCTAGGTGCGTGGGCTTCAGTAGTTGCAGCACGTGGGTTCAGCAGTTGTGGCACACAGTCCCCAGAGTGTGCAGGCTTTAGTAGTTGTGGCTCGTGGGCTCTAGAGCTCAGGCTCAGTAGTTGTGGTGCACAGGCTTAGTTGCTCTGTGGCATGTGGGACCTTCCCAGATCAGGGATCAAACCCTTGTCCCCGGCATTGGCAGGTGGATTCTTAACCACTGTGCCACCAGGGAAATCCCTGATTTCTGTTTTTATTTCATTGTTGACCCATTGGTTTTTTAGTAGCATGTTGTTTAGTCTCCATGTGTTTGTTCTTTTCTCGTTTTTCTTTCTGTTTGATTTCCAGTTTCATATTGTTGTTGTCAGAAAAGATGCTTAAAATAATTTCTGTTCTCTTAAATTTGTTGATGGTTGTTTTGTGACCTAGTATGTGGTCTGTCCTAGAGAACCTTCCATGTGTGCTTTAATAGAATGTGTATTCTAGTTTTTTTGAATGTAGTGTCCTGTCAATATCAATTAAGTCCAACTGGTCTGCTGTGTCATTTAGGAACTCTGTTGCCTTATTGATTTTCTGTCTGGAAAAATCTGTCCATTGACGTCAGTGGGTATTAAAGTCTCCTACTATTACTGTATTATTGTCATTTTCTCCCTTTAAGTCTGTTAGTATTTGCTTTATATATTTAGGTGCTCCTATATTGGGTGCATATATGTTAATGAGTGCAATATCCTCTTCTTGTATTGATCCCTTTATCATTATATAATGCCCTTCTTAGTTTTTATTTATGGGCTTTGCTTTAAAGTCTATTTTGTCTGATACGAGTATTGCTACCCCAGCTTTCTTGTCATTTCCATTTGTATGAAATCTTTCTTTCCATCCCCTTATTTTCTGTTTGTGTGTGTCTTTTGCCCTGAAGTGAATCTCTTGTAGGCAGCATCTTGTAAGTTCTTGATTATTTTATCCAAACTCCCACTCTATGTGTTTTGATCAGAGCATTTTTCCCACTGACACTTAATTATTGATAGGTATGTACTTATTGCCATTTTAATCTTTGTTTTCCAGTTGTTTTTGTCATTCTTCTTTGTTCATTTCTTCTTCTTTTTGTTTTTCCTGTTGTTGTTTGATGATTTTCTTTTGTAGTATATTTGTAGTATATTCCTTTCTTTTTGTTTTTTTGTGAACCTGTTGTATATTTTTGATTTGTGGTTACCACGGAGTTCAAGTGTGTTGATCCTTAACTGCATCTACTTGCTTTAAACTGGTAGTCATTCAAGTTCAAACACATTATAAAAGATCTAAATTTTTATACTCCACTCCCCCATATTTTGTGATTTTGATGTCCTATTTTACATCCTCATACTTATCCTTTTACTGTTAATTATAGTTATAATCACTTTTATAATTTTTGATTGTTTTTAAATCTATGTACACACTTATTTAAGTGATCTTCAATCCTTTTATGTATTTGCCTTTCCTATTGTGATTTTCCCTTTCCTATAGACTCTTTCTTCTCTTCTATTTAGAGAAGACCCTTCAGTAATTCTTTTAGGTTAGGTTTACTGTTGCTGAATTCTTTAGTTTTTGCTTGTCTGAGAAATTCTTTATCTCTCCTTCTATTCTAAATGATAATCTTGCTGGGTAGAATATCCTAGGTTGTAGGTTTTTCCCTTTTAGCACTTTGAATATATCATGCCATTCCCTTCTGGCTTGCAAAGTTTCTGCAGAGAAACCAGCTTATAGCTTTATGAGGGTTCCCTTGTAACTGACTCTTTGTGTTTCTCTTGCTGCCTTCAGAATCCTCTCTTTAACTTTTGCCATTTTTATTATATGTTTTAGTGTGGGTCTGTTTGGGATCATTCTGTTTGGGACCCACTGTGCTTCATGTACCTGGATATCTGTTTCCTTCTTTAAGTTTGGGAAGTTTTTAGCCATAATTTCTTCAAATACATTTTTGATCTCCTTCTCTCTCTCTTCTTCTGGAACCCGTATTATGCATAGGTTGGCACATTTTATATTATCCCATATGTCTTATATGTTGCTCACTTTTTTCATTTGTCTTTCTATTTGTTGTTCTAATTGTGTGATTTCCATTATTCTCTCTTCTAGATCACTTATTCATTCTTCCATGTCGTTTAGTCTGCTATTCATTGCTTCTAGATTGGTTTTTATCTCAGCAATTGAATTGTCTATTTTGATTGGTTTATTTTTATAGTTTATAGTTCCTTGTTACTGTGATCTGAATTTCTATCAATAATCTTTATTAATTTAGTTAGCATTTTCATTACCTCCTTTTTGAACTTGGGGTCTAGTAGGCTGGTGAGCTCTCTTTCATTATCTGTTCTTTCAGGGATTTCTCTTGTTCTTTTAATTGGGAGTGATTCCTCTGTCTTTTCATTTTACTTAACTTTCTCTGTCTCTCTGAATTTAGGAGAAACAGTTATGTACTGTGGTCTTGAAGTGGTATCTTTATGTGGGAGCATCCCTGTGTAGACTGTGTGTGTCCAATGTCTTTGGTGTGAGGGCTGGTTTTGGTATGGTCACCAGTCACATCTTCCCTCAGGGTGTGCTTGTCAGTGTCCCCCTGATAAGGGGTATGGTTGGTGTTGTAGTATCTGGAACCTGTGCTGGATGCGAGGTAGGACTTCATGGCTGTCACCATACTGTCAGGGGTGGGGTCTGCTCCCCAGTTGTTGGAGAAGAAGCCCTGAGGGTTGGGCTTGATCAGGCTCTGTTGCCCTTGGGTGTGTGTCTTGCCTTGAAGGAGGTGATTGCTGAAACAAGTGAGGCCCTTGCAGTCACAGCAAACTATGTGCCACCTGTGCAGGTGTTCATGGTTCTGCTCATAAGCAGCCCACGTTCACTTCCCTTTCTCTGTTGTGCTCGTCCAAGATCTAGTTCAAGGCTGTAGTGGGGAGTAGGCTCGGGCTGGGGGTCAGGGCATTGTGGCTGCAGGAAATGAGGTGGCTGCTCTCTTTCCTGAGATCTGGGCTGCCTCTGTGGTAGATTTATCCCAGGACCTGTCTGCCCCAGAACTAGCCCGAAGCTGCAGTGTAGAGTCGGTGGAGCTGGGGTGCTCTCACTGGGAGACGAACTGCTGCATACATGCTGACAATGGCTGTCACTCCTCCACCTAGACCACACTCCAGGCCCTCTGGGCTCTCTGTGTAGCTAGATGAGTCTCTCCCAGGGTCTGTCTGCTCAGTAATCAGTGCTTAGCCACTGTATGCTCCTGTGACACTGCCACTATATGCACTGACAGTGTACTCACTGACACTGGCCTCTATGGCTCTGCCCAGATCACACCCCAGGCGCCCCTGTCTGTCTCTGCACAGTTACACTGAGTCTCTGCCCAGATCTCATGCCAGGCTGTGACGTGCAGTGATCGGGGCCAGTATGTTTGTCCCTTTGGATTGGGAAGTGTGGCAAGGCCTCTGTCCTGATTGTCAGCAAAACAGTACACACACACTCCTTGAGAGTAGAGTCTAGGCTTCTCCCGTCCTTTTATCTGTCTCAGTGGATTTCCCACCAGGTAAGCGGGCCTGTTTCCTCCCTGCAGGACCCCAGGACTGGGATACCCAGATTCAGCCTCGGTCCACCCTTGTGGCCCTTCCCAGGGATGCAGATCCCAACCCAATGCCTTCTTTTTCTGTCCTACCTGGTTACGTGAAGATCCTTCTTGTGGCTTTGGTTGTATAGGAGTTTTTCTGCCATTTTCCAGTTAGTTTTCCATGAGAAATGATCCACATGTCGACGTATTTTTGATGCGTTGTGAGGGGAGTTGAGCTCCACGTCCTCACACTCCACCTCCTTGGTCCCCCTCTTCAGGGTGTATTTTTCTAATTGGATTTAGAATGTGTCCTTCCCTTTGGAATACTGTTCTATACTTTATTTCAGTGGTAGCTATGGCCAAAAGGACCCACAAATGCGTATCCTGGGGGGAGATATGGCCTCAGATTGTCTTCAAAGGGGTCCTTTTTTTCCATTTCCTTATTTCTGTTCATCCTCTCATAGAGACATTATTCCACAAGGTAATTCTCAACCTCAATTTTGTAATGTCTTTAAAGAATTTAATTAACTCTGCTTGTAACCTGGTTGTCACACCTAAAAACAATGTAACGAAGTTGGGAAGTGTCCAGAGAAGTAGCACTTCCATTAAACAATAAATTAAAAAGATCCAGACTCTGTTGTTTAGGAGGCCATGATCATGGCTGTCTCATCCCAGGCTTTAGTACACATCAGGCCTCCCATATACCACATGCAATGAAGTATAAAAGTCAGCCTACTGGCAAAATCTCCTATCTAGGTTATGTTCCCAGGACCACCATGCTACTTGCCCTACCTTCTGCTGCCTCCTTACGTTTCCCATGCTCTTGAACTCCCTGATGCTCTACTTTAGGGACCCTCCTCTGGCACATCCTCCTATTCAGAGTCCCTTCTCTGGTTTACTAATTTGTATTCCCCACTCAGCAATTGACTCCCTCAATTTTTATATCATTTAAATCCTAGGTGGGAGATATTTCCTTCACCTGCACAAGCTCAGTTCAGTACTCAGCACTTCCACAAAGAAAGCAGAATTCAGACAAAATAAGGAAGGCAAACTTCAGAGCTCAGAGAAGTACAACTTAGGTCTTAAAGAAGCCTGTTTCCAGCTTAATAAAAAGAAAGAATTCTTTACAGATTTTTATAAATACAACTTGCTAATTCCTTCAAAGCTATGAAGCCAAAAATCTAGTCAAGATTTAGACAGACTGAAGAACGATCTGCAAACATCACTTAGGCATTTAAAGGGCCGTACTTCCCTGTGCCAAAAAAGCATTGTGGAAAAGAACTTCGTGCTCTGGTCAGATGTACCCCCACTGGAGCAGGATACTCCTCCAATTGGATCATGAATCTCATTCAGTACGGTAATTACAGAAACAATGTTTGGGCTGAAAACATGGAACACTGGGTTTCCAGTTTCAAATATGAGTCATAATAAAAATTATTTTTATTAGCATCCCCTAGAAACCCACAGCATATCTTTGCATTTTATTAGTTGTAGATCTATAAGCCTTTAAAAATCTCTTAACATAGGGCATTACGTATGAGGGACTCAAAAGTGTGAGCAGATGGGTAAAATGACTGCACAGAGTTTACGTGCAAGATTTGAAAGACGGATGAGTTTTAGTGGAAGTCTCATTTCAAATAACGGAATTAATGTTCAACACTTAAAAAGCCAAACATAAAATGGTGGAAAACTACAAGTAGTGTTCTGGGCATCCTCCTGCCTTTTGCCCACTTTCCCAAGGAGAAAATATAAATAAAGAAAGTATGCTCTACAATCACTGTACCAGAAATCCATCAGGGTTTACTGTTGTGTAGAAAAGGAAAGCAGAGAGCACATTCCCAGATTCCCACTTCACCTATTTTGACACATATTTTTGACATAACTCCAGTGTGGGGAGTTTGTTTATTACTTCACCTTGTTCCAGAAAAAAAATGAAAGCAACTTACAAAACCACATAACGACTCTAAGTAAAATAAGCAAGAAAAAAGAGTGGGGATAAAAAAAAAACCAGGGATGATGTCAAAATATGTGCACTGCAAAGACCTATATGCACTTAATATGGGTGGGGGACACATTTGGCTCTGGTTTTCTAACGGTCTATGCAAAAAGGGAACAATGTCACAAAATAAATGCAGCTGATCAGAAAAAAAAAATACATTTTTTTGGACATAAAGAACAGAGGTTTTCCCCCAGAGCTTTTCTAAAGAGGGTACTATATGATTTAATAAACAATGTCGGCAGCACTCTTACTATGCACGATAGTTTCATGGCTGATTCTTACTGTGAACTTGAATGTAGTTAATGGCACTATACCAAAGATTACCTAACAAAATATTATGGAGTGGGTCAATGCTAAAGTCAAGAATTGTGAAGGGTTGGGATTTTACCATATGTGCAAGCCAACCCACACACTTCACGGATGCTGGCAGGAGACACAAGGATGCTGGGTCAAAGACAAAGGACAGTTATTCACTCCCAGCAACAGTCATAGCTTGAATATCAGCATCTGTGCTCATTCGAGGAGCCCCAGTTTCCACAGGACCACACCAAGAGGTATAGGTGATACCTACAAACATGCCACAGGTTGTATTGCAAGAAAGGAAACCTAAGCTTAGGGAACTTGAATCTTTGATAATAGACAATGACCATGTGTTCCCTTTGCCCAGAGGGAGACGTTACCTTTATTATATGAGTCAGTAAACAAACTTCTCTCTTCCAAGGCTGTTTGCTGTAGCAACATCATTGAAAAGGTAGTCTGGAGCACAGGGAATCAGTGCCTCTTCTCATAGGACATCCAGAAATGTGAGAGACTCTTGGAGAATTACCTCCCTTCCCTAACAATAGTACATTCCAAGTCATAGTCTAGCTTTCTCTGGCTTGATACCTTTCGACAATATGGAGGAATTGACGGATGCTGCTTCATTTGACCCTTATTCATCTTAACATATGGGATTCCTATCAGATTCTAGTCACTGGGTACAGTGATAGACAAAAACAGGCATGGTCCCCTGGCTTCACAGAACAGAGGGAAAATACAAATATAGTTTATATGATTTTCCAGAAGTTCTTCCTAAATGTTCTTTCAACAAAAATTTTTGGTAATAAACTTTATTTTTTTAGAGCATTTTTAGGTTCACAGCAAAATTGTGCAGAAGGTACTTAGATTTCCCAAATACCTACCCCTGGCTCCCGGACATGGAGAGATATACCACATACCCCTGGCCCTCCCATTACCAACATCCCCCAGAGGTTTTACCTCCCACCAGAGGTTTTACCATGTGTTATAACTGATGAACCTCCAATGACACACTGTCCTCATCCAGAGTTCATATCTTACATTAGGGTTCATTCTTGGTGTTATACACTCTTATGGGCTTTGAATAAATGTGTAAAACAACGTTTTTCAATCTGAGATTCTACATCTCACAAATAGAGCTTCACATTTCTGTATTTCCAGGTAAATACAGACACAGGTGCCTGCAGAGGCATTTGAACCAGGACTTAGGTTTGGCATTCTCTTGTGACACCTGGGAGACGTACGTGGTGTGTGTGTGTGTGTGTGTGTGTGTGCGTGCGTGCGCAAATTCTTCGACAATCGTCATCTCCAATCTACCCACAGGCAAAAGGTAATTCTTCCTTAAAAAATGGCCTTAAATCCTCCAGTGGTTACATGACCACAGCCCTGATGTTTTCCTCTATGAGCAAGGCCCTTAACAGTTCTTCTGGACTATTTGTCTACCTCCTGTTGGGGTTGAGACTCTGACATGACAGAAAACTTTTTGTTTGTTGAGAAGGTAAAATGCCTTCTCTGACGTGGTCCGTTTCTTTAGGACGTGCCTCCTTCCGGATCCGAGGAGACCTCTATACTTTCAGGGTCTTCAATGAATGTTCATTGTCCCACTAGCTATAGTAATGCAACCAACTTTTTCTGACAAAATACTAATCAGAGACTGACCTTTGTTTAATTAGCCCCCAGTCAGTTCCAATCTGCAAATAACAATTGCTAACGTAGACCTGATTTAGCCCGCAGGCCAAGCAGACACTGATTCCTGAATTCCATTACCTAACCTTCCGCTGGCTTCTCACACTGTTTTGAAGAACCAGCCTTTCCCCCCACCACCAATATTTCTGCTCTTTTTTACCCCCCCTCAAAAAAAAAACCCTGTCATTTCCTGCTAGCATTGTGGCTTCACTGGCTTAACTTGATGGCAATGGATATAGAAATAGAATCAGCAGTGCCAGCTGGATGAATGTCTAAACTGGGGGTTTGAGAGAGCTGCCTATTCAAGTAAAAAATTAGAGACGAAAAAGACCTGTTAAATAACCCAATCCCCTCGTAGCCAGTGCCAGAGCATTCCTGTGCTGGAAGCTTAGCCGGGGCCAGCTCTAAATGACTTTAACAATGTGCCTTCTCACGCTTTATTTGGAAGACGGGGCCATCTCTTCAGTGTGTCTTTTTTTCTTTTAGTAAGTTTTTTGACTAGAATTTCATTGGACCGCCATTATTCCATTTCCCTTTTACTGTTTTGGTTCAGCTACAGCAACCTTATGAAATAAGCTATTTTCAAAGAGTTGATTTAAATGTACTGACAACATTTAAAGTGCTTTATTAACCCAGTCATTCCAGCAATGCCTGTATTTGGGGTCATGTGATGTAGAGGGAGAGAGGATACACATGGGCTTTGGAGGTAGATGTACCTGGGTTAGAATCATAGTTCTGCTTAATTGGGGGATTTATTATTGTCATTATTTTTGTTGTTTTCATTGACTATCATTTATGATATGCTTCCTGTGTGCCAGGCACCATGGTAAGTACTGTCCAAAAGTCCTGCTAGCAAGTTTGTGAAATTGGTACTGTCATCTCTATTTTTGAATTTAAAGTGTAGTAATGAAGAGTGGAAGCTCTGGGGTTAAATTGTCTGATTAAAATGCCAGGTCGGTTGCTTACTAGCACCGTGACCTTGGGCCTTCCATTTAACCTCCCTATGCCCAGTTTCTCTGTATAATGGGGGTGATGGCAATGTCTGTCTCCTAGGTTATTTTAAGGAATACATATGAATAGATGTGAATTGATCAGATCAGTGCCTGGCGTGGAGCAAGCCCTTAAATGTAACCAGTGTTGATGAGATATAGACGGAGAATTTTGTTCAAAGGCACATAGCATCCAAGTTTATACCCAGCCAGTTCTACTCCAAAGCCCATCCAAATCATTAACCATTAGAATACACTGCCTTGGTCAGGACTCTTAACGTCTCTGAGGCTCAGTTTTTTCTCACTGGTGAAAGAGAGATAACACAAGATCTCCTGCGTGGTCACTGTGAGGATTAAAATGCAATAATGTAGGTAAAGACACTATTACAGAGCCTGTCCCAGAGCTGGGGATCAATTAGTGATAGTGATTTCTCTATATCTCCACATCTATAGACTATCCATATGTATTGGGTTGGCCAAAAGTTTGTTCGCGTTTTCCTGTAACATCAGTCGGGAAAACCCAAACGAACATTTTGGCCAACCCAATATATCTCTGTGTGTATATCTATGAATGCATGCATGTGTATTATATATAATGAATAGCTGTGTAGCCAATGACTTACTCTTAAAAGTTTCTCATGATATTGGAACTTCAAAATGGTTCAAAGTGAATTTTTATGAGCTTACTCCCCTTTGAAAGAAGAATGGGATTGGTTTACCAGATAATTAAAAACAGTTTCCTTCCTAATAAAGTTTCATTTTATATTTTTAACGTTCCAATGGTTTTAAAGATGTCTTTTCTGGATTTTTAAAAAGAGTTCATCACATGCTTCAAAACTGCCCAAATACTTTTTCTTTCATAAATACTGTTTGACCATAATTTCAAGTTTTATATCATAGAGGGAAGAGAAGAGACAGACAGTTACAACCTAGCAGGAAATGTGATGATATGTTTTTGCTGCTGTGCGTTTTTTTTTTTTTTTTTTTTTGATGTGTGTGTGGGAAAGGGTGTGATGTCATTTTGTCTCCACCCCCTGTGAGTAAGCCCACAGCACAGCTAAGTGCAGCCGCCCTCCTCTGTCACCGAGAGACAGTCCACTTAAATGCAGCTCCAGGGTTGCGAGACTCCCACCAGCATCACTCCCCGTGTGAGGTGGCAAATGCAACATGCTCTCCAGCTTGGGGTGTCTACTTCTCTGTGGAAGTATTGCACTAGCCCTGGGAAATGCACAGAAATTGCCAAAAGGCAAGTAGCTCTGATGTTTTGTGTTTTCAAAATAATGTTTAAAAGATACTAGTTTTAAAATGTTGGTATTAAATGTGATCTGCTTTGCCAGATGGGGGGGGAATAGAGTTCTTCTCGGAGAGTCAAAATTCAAATGTGTGGAGAAGTAGCTTAAACTTTTGCTTCCCCACGCCCCCCTCTATTTACTTTTCAGTTGGATCTCTTTATTGCAAAAGATGAAAACCAACTTCTTATTAGATTTAGCAGATGTTCACAGTAGCTTGAATGGTATAGCTTCAACTACAGCATTTGTATATTGAATTGTATTGTATAGATGGGTATTATATAGTCTGCTGAAAAGACTTGTTTGGTGTTTTTATCCCCCTCCTCAGAGACTAAATCAGTGCTAGCTGAAGGTTTAAAAGAAGCTAATTTGAAACCTAGAATCTTTTGTGTAAACCTCACACATACCTGTTAGCTTGGAGGCTGAAGGATTCTAGGCAGGGCACACCAACAAAGAACGGTCATGTGCTGATATATAGACACTTCTCTCTGGTGGAATTTGGAAGAGGGTTTGATCTGCTGGACATGACACTCCCCCTTTTCCTGGCTAAATTGCTCTCATTTTAGTGTTGGTATTTTGTTTACAAATGTCATCAGAAGAAAATGAAAATGTCTTAACTTAGACTCTAAAAACAATCTCTTGAGCCCATCAGCACCAAAACAAGAGCTCACCTCTCTCCTATCTTTGAACACAAATGTTGCATGTATTTTTTTGCTCCTTTGCAGAGGCACTTTTCTAAGCCAACTTCAGGTCTGTGAAGGCTTTTTATGGTTGCAGACTGCTGTAGTCAGCAGGATTAGGAAAAACAGGCTGGAATTTTCATACAGTTATGATGGAAAATATCAGAGGCAATGCAGAGCCATGGACTTGTCAAAACCCTGCTGTGCATAGAGTCGGAAAGAAAGATTGTTCAGGTCAGAATATCCAAAGATCCTGCTAGGTCCTCCCTCTGGGTAGTTTGCTCCAAGATCATCTTGTCCCAAGTGAAAACCATTCTCTCTTCAGTGTGTTAAGTGAAACTTGAATCCAGAGTGTGAAGGCTGAAGGGTTTGGCTAGTTGATATTTCACATGATGATATAAAAAGCAATAAAAACGGCTGAGTAAACCTTTTCAACTCTAAGATAACTCTGCAAAATAAAATAAAATAAAATAAAAATATACACTATTAGATCTTTCTCTTCTATCAAGCATTCTATTTCTTGATCATAGTAAAAGTGTTTAAATAAATCAGTCATGAGCCACAAGCATTCAGAGTTAACTGTTCCTACTGCTAAAATATTTAACAAGGACCCACCATCTGAGAAAAGTCTGGAGTTTTTCTCAGGCTTAATACCTACAAATGTTTTTATTTTACCTTGTATTTACTGTGTAGGGATGATAGCCATAATTTTGTGACTGCAGACTGATGCAAATTCCAAATGTTTTAATTATCATGTTGCAATCACTAGATGCAAATCTCATGACACAATTTTCCTTTATTTGTTATGGTAAAAAAAAAATTGTCAAAAACAGCCACAAAACTTTTGTCTTGCTCATTGCACTTTAATCTGAAGTATTTTCATCCGGGTTTCTTTTGTAATTTAAAAAAATATCCATAGGTTCAGTAATTTGAAAAAAAAAACCTATCAAATTAATATAATTATAAAATAAATGACAAGTCTCCTTGTCTCTAATGCTATGTTTTTTCTTTATCATTGAAGCTACCGAAGGACTTTCTTTTAGCTGAAGTTGCCTTTTTTCAAACTGCATTCCAGGAATAGGTATACTGTCCTCAAAAGGGGTTTGGGGCAGACATCTTCTCCCCATCAATTACTTGGGGAGCATTCATGCTTTTTTCTGTTCTGGGGTGGGGTCACAACAGACTTTAGAACTTGACAGGTTCTGAAAATTTCTCGGTAAAGAAAACTGTCCCACCTTTTTAACCCATTGTTTCCCAAACTCGTTTGACTAAGAGTCCTTTTTCTAGTGGAATAGCTATTATATCTTGCCAGGGGCTTATTTTTCACATTTGGGAAAATACTGAGATAAATAAGAAAAAAAAGAGATAAAAGGTTTTTTCTTTTCTTTTTCCTTCCTACTTTAGAGTTAGTTAAATATCATTTGTCATTTAAGAAGAGTATAGAATTTTGGAGCTAGGAAGGACGTTAGTGATCACCTAGGCTAGGGTCTCCCAGATCTTTGGATTTATGGACCCATAAAAATACATATTCTTTTTAATATCAGGGTCCCATTATAGAGGACATACTTGAATTACGCCATGTGAGAATGTTCAAAGGAGGGAAACCCCCATTGCTCATAAAAGCTAACCATTTTAACAGATTTATAAAACAAATGAATTGGTACAAATAAGTCCATTGTTTTATTTTTCTCATTTTACCACAGACTGATGAAAACTTCATCACAGGTCAATATTTGGGAACCATTGACCAGTATAACCATTTATTTTACAAATGGAGGCACCCAAATGCAGGGAGATTTAGTAACTTTCCCACATTGATGACAGAACCAGGACTGGATCCCAGGTTCCTGACTGGATATCTGTGTTCTGCCCTGTTCTGACCCAAATCTTAGGAGTTAAGTTCTGTAGTGTACATGTGAATGCTGTCCTTCCCTTGAATAAAAGGTTTCTTGTAAAGATTTTAAACATTATCCTAATCTTCACATTTTCCCTAGAACCTGTCTGCTGCGTGTGTGTGTGGGGGGGGGGGGCGCGTATAGTTGATAAATATAAATACAGCTGACTATTTATAGGGAAAAGAAATTATTTTTTAAATAAGAAATCACTTCTTACGTGTCTTATGCATACTTGCATACATAACCACATACTTTGTTATAGAAAATAAGGTACTGCAAGAGTCTTTGTTACTTTTTAAAAGCTTAGAATAAAGTTTGAGAATATTATTAATGGACCTCTTCTCCTCCCTACCCCTTGATGACTATGTTCTTTGGCAAATCATTTACCTTTGCTAAGCCTCAGTTTTCTTATCTGTAAAATGGGAATAATGATAACTGTCTTACAGTATTTTAGGAGTAAATGAGGTAAGAGTCACAAAACTTTTAGTAAAGGGTCTGACGTATAACAGGTATTCAAAAAAAATGTTTATTGGGTTGCAGAAAAGTAGATCAATACCGAAAAAAATATGCACACCAAATAATATGTGATCTTGTGTCCAGACTATCTGACAAACCTCTGGGAGGGTAGCAAATGAGGTGGCATGTTCTTGGTGAAAGGTGGGGCAAGGGAGTTGTGTTGCTCTGCAGGACAATGAGAGAAGGACTCTACTGTTTTCCAGCCTGAACTTCCTTAACCCAATGTTTGACTGTCAAGTTCAAACACTGCTTTTGTCTATGGAAAGCTGCACCTTTGCCCTAGGATCAGCTTTTCTGTGGGGACTGATAAAGCCTCACAGATCCTCCAGGAGAGATCCTCTTGAACTTGTTTTTCAGGAGGAGAATTAGACCATAATACACAGGCCCTGAAGAAGAATTCCCACATTGTTTTATAACCTTGAAAGCCCCTGTGCTCCAGATACCCCTAGGATTCTTTATTCTTGGCACCACAGAACTTTTTTTTTTTCCTGGCATACAGGCAGAAATAAAAACCACAGAGAACAATATGTATGTAGTGAAGGGAGCCAAAAAAAAAAGCATATAATGGGACATGAGAGGCTTGACACACCTCTGCAGAAACTCCTGTGTTTGGAAAATTGCAGTCAGTTAGAAGGCAAAGGCTACTATTTCTAGCCAGCTCTATCAGTCCTCCTGATGTAGGTGTGAGGAAAACCAGAGAGGAGCATCTCCGATACAAGTGTGATCAGATGGCCCGAGGGAATGAGGCTCTTGGCTGTGACTCTTGGCTAGTGCAGAGGGAGGAGGCAGCTGGCTTTTGGCCTCAGGTTGTTACCTGGCAGGGTAGAAATCTCTGACTCCAAGGAGAAAAAAAATCGCAGGGCAGATCATGTTAATAAAAGTAACTCTCATAGCTATCAATAACTCATCACTATTATTATAGATAACATTATTTGAGCTCATATTGTTTGTGGTAATTTAGGGTTAAATATTTTTAATGTGGAAAACTAACTAAATGCTCGAAGTTCCCCTATAAAGCAGGTATTTTATTACTCTCAATTTACAGAGGATAAAATTGTACCTCAAAGTGTTTGCCCAAAGTCATCCAGCCAGCAAGTGGCAAAAGACCATACCTTTAATTTCTATGTAATATCAGTTCCTTGCTCTACATAAAGATATGTTAATTTGTTCAAGTAACAAACTGTATTCCATGTATATGCAGAGCACTGAGGCTGGGAAGACAAGGCTTGATACCTGTCTTCCTGACCAGTTGACGGAGAAGACAGGGTTGTAAAGGAATAATTACATTAGAGTGAGAACATCCTCTGATTTGGCTGAAGCACAAAGAACTTTGAGAACAATCAGAAAGGACCCAATCCAGACTAGAGGGGTCAAAAATTATGAGAGGATAAGGCACCCAAGTAGGAGCCTGGAAGACAAACATACACTGGGGCAAGGAGGAGAGTAGTGGAAGGGCCTTCCCGACAGGGGTAGCTGCATGGCCAGAGCCCAGGCCACTTCCAGGGGCCGGAGCTCAGCAGGTGTTAAAGTACCCAGAGGGAAAGCCAAGACTGAGTCCACACTGGATGTGACTGTGTCTTCCTTGTCTCTATCTGTCTTGACTCCCCAAGACTGATTACAAAGCAGAAGTAGCAGATTGTCTTTGGAGAAGAGGGCTCATGTCTTACTCTAAATTTTCCCAGCCACTCACCTGGAGTCGAGCTCTCACTCTCCTCGGAGCGCTACCAACCTCACTTTGACAAAACAAGAATGTGTCACTCCAGTGACCCAGTCCCTTTCTCAAGAGGGTGGTTAATACCTGTAAGGAGCCAGGGAGGGTCTTTTCCATCTTAGAACAAGGAGTTTGGGGGAAGAATAGTGGGGAGGGCAAAGAACCCTGATGGGTGGATTTCTGCTTTTATTTGAGTAGTACACATTTACATATTGGTGGGACTGTATTAAAGAGTACGTTAGGAATAAATGGTTCCACTGCTAAAAGAAAACAAACAAGTCTGAAAACCACAGGGGAATTATTTTAGCATTTTCTACAGCTCTAGTTTCTTGGCAGTTGTATAGATTTGTTTGTCTATTCAAGCACTGTCTACTAGGTAAAACTGAATGAGATCCAGCCCCTGTGATAAAAGAAACTTGTATTAGGAATGTAAAAGTTGATCAAATATAGTTTTTGGATGCTAAGACTATCATGTTTAGAACCCAGTGCTTAAAAATAAGGTGTCTCTGTGCTAATTACACGTTCACTAGTTTAGTTTAGTCTTATAGACTGCTATATCAGGCTGAGATACTAAATATTAAGGAATTTTAGTCTCTATCTCTCGCTCTCAAAAGTTAATGAGGCAGGGGCTTCTCTGGTGGTGCAGTGGTTAAGAATCCGCCTGCCAGTGCAGGGGACATGGGTTTGAGTCCTGGTCCGGGAAGATCCCACATGCTGCGGAACAACTAAGCCCGTGCACCACAACTACTGGGCCTGCGTGCCACAACTACCGAAGCCCGTGTGCCTAGAGCCTGTGCTCCGCAACAAGAGAAGCCACCTCAATGAGAAGCCTGCACACCTCGACAGAATAGCTCCCGCTCACCGCAACTAGAGAAAGCCCACGTGCAGCAACAAAGACCCAACGCAGCCAAAAATAAATAAATAAATAAATACATTTATTAAAAGAAAAAGTTAATGAGGCACAGGGTAGCACTTGAGAATAGACGAATTCATTGATACTGTATTATAGAAAAGACAGTTAAAATGTTTTTATAGGTTAATGTGTGTTGACAGAATATTTCTTTAAGACAAAAGTGAGGTGTCTAATGAAGGGAGGGGCATTAAGCAAATGTGACCAACTATTCTATCTGGGTCACCATCCTCAGAATGATTTCCCTTTTACCTGATTCCTGATTGCCATTTATAAAAGCAGGTATAAAAGCAAGGGAGAATATGGAAAGTAAATAGATGAACTTAATAAAAGTGATCTAAAAATAAATGTAAAATTAAAAAATTAATAGGATAATCTAATGTGAGACATTACTAGAGTAGTAAAATAAAAATATAAAAGTAAATAGTGTCAGCCAAAGAATGAACACGCTAAAAAAAGAAAAACAATGGTTTAAATACGTACATTCTGTTAAAATAACATTTAAAGACTATGACAACAACCGTATTACTAAGTATCAGGCATGCTGTTTAATGCTAAGTGTTTATATACATTGTCTCATTTTATCCTTACACCTATGGAATATATATTATTATCCCCATTTCACAGATGAGGAACTAAGCCTAAAGAATATGTTATCGTCTACTGCATGATAAATTACTACAAAATTAGCAGCTTAAAACATCACACATTTTTTGTTTCACTGTTTCTGTGGGTTAGGAGTCTGCGTCTGGCTTAGTTGGGTCGTCCCCTTCATGGTCTTTCACAAGGCTGCAACAGAGGTGTTAGCCAGGTTCAGGTCTCATCTGAAGTCTCAACTGGGAAAGGATCACCTTTCAAGTTCTTGTGGCTATTGGTAGAGTTCAGTTCCCTGAGGATCATTGGTTTAAGGGCCTCATTTCTGTACTGGCTGTTGGCCAGAGGTCACCTCTTTTCTTTGACACATGGGCTTCTCTATTATGGCCTCTTGCTTCATCAAGGTGTACAAGCCCAGATGCGTCTGCAGGCAAGACGGAAATTACAATACAGCCTAATCATGGAAGTGGCAACCCATCACCTTTGCCATATTCTATTGGATAGAAGCAACTTCCAGGTCCTGTCACACAAAAGGATTACCCAATAATGGGAGATGGGGATTATTGGGGGTTATCTTAGAGTCTAACCACCACAAAACGGCCAATGGCTGCTTGAAGTCACACAGCTAGTAAATGATATAGTGGAACTATGAATACAGGAAATCTAACTCCAGAAAAATATACTGGTTTGGGCATTAACACCCCATCTACTTCTCACAGAGTTCAGCCTTTAGTGGCAGATGCCCAGCAGGCAAACTAACCAATTTGTGTGCCTCCATGGTTGGAGTTGTTGTAGGAAATCCCTGAGAATTGAGATAAATATCTTACTACTACAAAGACTCAAGGTATATATTCAGCACTCAATGTGGACCCTATTTTCTGTATATAAAAGGCCAGTCAATGCCTAGATTCCTCAAGTGTGGTCAATCCCATTTAAAGCAGTATGCAAAGTAAATGCCCCCAAAATAGAAACTTTTCTTTCCTTGTAAGACTCAGCTGCCATCATCTCTTAAAAAGAGAAAACGTAA
The DNA here is from genome assembly GCF_009873245.2 of Balaenoptera musculus. Classification (NCBI taxonomy): domain Eukaryota; kingdom Metazoa; phylum Chordata; class Mammalia; order Artiodactyla; family Balaenopteridae; genus Balaenoptera; species Balaenoptera musculus. The sequence continues at coordinate 96,436,083 of NC_045788.1, forward strand.
GACAAAATGAAAGTTCTCTTTGACAAAATGTACAAATATTAAGCAATTAACACCTATGAAGTTGATGATACAGTCCCCATAAAATATGTTTCTGAAACATCACTGAGTGGCTCCTCCAGTATATGGAGGAGTTGCTGTAAGATCGAATTAAACTTTTGTTTGGAGGATGAAAGTATACTTCTAGCAGTGGATGTGATGGAGACAACTGGTTAAACTAAAGGAGCTTCTTTCAGATCCTTTTTGGTATGAATACAACAACAGTTCTTCCATATGCCCTAGGAATCAAAACACAAAATTTAGGTTGTACACAAAATATATTCTTAATGTGACACCCAGAACCTTGTAGAATGTTAATACTAGAATACCCTGTCGAGTATTTTCTATAGAGAATAACCCACAGTCTCTTCTTGTGTTGGGATGTCCCAAAGGCCTTGGAGGTACATGGTGAGAAGGGTAAACTTCAAGGTCTCAGGCTACTTTGTAAAAGTTCTGTGGACAGCAAGACTGAATCAGGACTTACCCCACTGCTCATAATTTTCGCTTGGGTTCCCCACCAAGAACATTCCACAGTGAGATTTTTATAGTGTGTTGTAGGTTTCCGTGATCTAACAAAACCCTGACTTATATTCCCAGTGATTTTGGTAGAAATTTGGGAGCCTTAAAGCTACTCTGAGGTTTTTAGGCCTTCTCAGTGTAGCAGGCTGTGAAGTCAACTAACATCCCTCCCTGTGGAATTCTGGAAAGGAGATAAGAGATGTGATGCCTTCATAGAAGTTTCATTATTGCTCTCCAACCAAGGACTATACATCTAAAGCCATACACTAGAAAATCAGACCAAATCGACCCAGTCCAAGCACCTTCTGGTCAGATTAGAAATTAATTTTAGAGAAAATTGAGGTCTAATTTAAGCTTCACCTATGATATAGCAACTCAATGTTTACTTTAAAAATAAGTTAACTATGAGTATAAATACTATAACATCTATCCTCAGCAGTTGTAACCCGTGCATTAGAATAACAAAGTTTTCAAAAATATCAGTACTGTTCTGTTCCTCTACTCAGTTATGATTTAATTGGTCTGGGATGGGAGAGTTTAAAAATTCCTCAGGTGATTTTAATGTGGCCAGAGTTGAGGACCACTGATCTACAGGTTTTGAAAATTTGCATGTGTAAGTGCTTGATAAATATTTCTGGATGAGTGCAGGGTAAAATTTAAAAGTTGCAAGTGAATTATTTTATTATTTAAGTTTTAAAACAAACTTAAAGGTGATTTTTCTTTTGTGCTACTTTGTTCCTGGATTTTGAAGCATTATTTGGAAGCATTTTAAACTTCCTTCTCAGGCCAAATAAAATAAGAAAATGTTTAAAATTGAGATTAACATTTGTTTTTGGTGTTAGAACATAAGTTCAAATGTCTACTTTTACAAAATCTCAGAGGTTAGATCTGAGAAGCTATGGCTGATTGTGTTTTTCAGGACTGGACTTACATTTGCTTATTCTGTCATTCAATTAACTTTAAAAAAACCATCACATTAAGATTATTGGTACACACACACACACACACACACACACACACACACACACACAGTAGAATATTACTCAGCCATAAAAAAAGAATGGCATTTTGCCATTTGCAGCAACATGGATGGACCTGGAGGACATTATGCTAAGTGAAATAAGTCATACAGAGAAAGGCAAATACTATATGATATCACTTATATGTGGAATCTAAAAAATATAACAAACTAGTGGATATAACGAGAAAGAAGCAGACTCACAGATATGGAGAACAAACTAGTGGTTACCAGTGGTGGGGGAGTGACATACTTAAATATTTAAATATTTTTATTTTAAAAATAAAATTAACTTAAAAAAGAAATACAATTTAAAAAGAAAATAATTTTTAAATCATCATATTAGGATTATAAGGATGATTTAGACATTTCCTGCTTTCAGGAGTTTGAAATTAGTTCTATTTAAAACTAATACACGTTGGCCACACAAAGGTCATTTTCTTAAAATCTGCAGGAGTTAAGCTATTCCATTGTGTTGTCATGCACTAGCTTTAAGTGATACCTATGTACATAAAGAAGAAAAAATGAATTTATGTAATATGTTAAGAACAAGCACCCTATGATCCCAGTCAATGCAAAATACGAGTTGAGAAAACATTGAATAAATTTCCCCCATTCCAAAGGTCCGGGTTATGTGAATTGCCTTTGGAAATTGTTCCTTTAATTGTGCATGTTACCATATACATTCCAGCCCATCTTCTTTGTGCTTTACATTAAGGGTAATTTATGAGCGCGTAGGATGATTTATAATCTGAAATATCTTTGAAGTGTATTCTGCTGTGTCTCCAATAAAATGAAAGATCTCTCTGAGTGGAGAATGAACCCCTGATAGGACGAAGCTGGGGGTACATTGCTTCCAAGATGCCAAAGTGGAGTTTCAGATTTCCTTCCTCCTTTAATGCCATCCTTTGATTTTTCCAATCTGTTAGCTGATAAGAAAACATTCTGGTTTTCCAAGGACCATGCTGAGAGTCTGCTGTGCACACGTGTGTGGGCATGCGAGTCTTAACAGGCCTTCCTTCTCTGAGAGCAGCAGATTCTCTCATTGAAGGAGGGGATTGGGGTGACTGCCAAAGTCATGCTGGCAGAGAACTCTGGAATTCAGTGCTGTTACAGATATGCCGGTGAGGGATTCAGGACAGAGTTTCCTTCTCCTTTCACGTTCCCAGATGGAGTTAAAGCATCTCTATCCAGTAAGTTTGGGATCATGTATCAGATGATCTGAAGAAGGGCCCCTCCCTTCCTCTCTTGGCTCATCCTCTTTAAATACCCCAACGATCCTGCTGTCACAGAATAATTCTCTAATTACTCATGCTTTTACTAGAATTAGAAGGAAAGTGATGCTGGCCATGTTCTGCCATTGAGGTTTACCCTAAACTGTAGTTTTGTTATGAATTGGGAGGATAAATATTGGGAAATAGCAATAGGGGCTAGTGGGTAAAGTATTGGAGTCAGTGTGAGCCTGGCAAGTGACCTGATCTCTCTGAACATCAGATCTGCTTCCCTGAAAAAAAGGGAATAATAAAAATACCAGTTCTCTTTTTAGCTTCCACTAATAAATAATAATACTAGGGTGACTTTAATGGTTTTTGGTAGTAATTTTCTTAACCTAAGTAAGAGGAGATATGGAAGGCCAGACACAATTTTGAAAACTCTTCACCTGCCCTGGCAGCTAAAGAAGGATCTGGACACTCTTGTCTTCTGGACGTTTCCTGAGAAGAGGCGGAGCTAAAAGAATGCTCTGTTGCTGCAAGTCAGAGTCTCATGTGTCTGGGCCTGTGGGGTGTCATCCTCACAGTGACCCAGGGCCTGAAGACGGGAGCCACGGCGCTGTGGGCTTTTAAACACAATTCTTGCCACCAGAAGCTCCTGTTCCCCTGGCCAACTCTCCCGCAGGGGTTTGGAAGCTTTTGCTCAGAGAAGATTTACGTTTTATTGTGGAAGAACTAGGAGCACAAATCATGGTCCTTGGTCATTTTTTCCTCCACATATGCTTGGGATGTGGCTCTGTGTGATTTGACTTTCTCCTGGTTGCCTGGTCTGTTGGTCAGCTCTCAGGTACTCGGTTGGTCTGATGAGATGACTGATCAGTCCCCTAATGAGACTCTTTTGTTTTTTCTCTGTCCTCCCTCTTTTTGTTCGTAATCCTTCTTTCCCTTCAGTCTCCTTCTCTCTCTCTTTCCTTTTGAATTCCCTCCTTTCCTCTTTCCCTCTTCTCTCAACACCATGAGTCCTCAGAACATTCTCCTGGCTTCCACCCCTAACCTCTGCCACTGGCCACTTTGGCCCTAGGCCTCACCTCACAGTTGACTCTTCATCTGTTTGGATTCAGCAGGAATCAGCCCTTTGGAAGACAATGCACACTTTGTATTTTTTTTCAAGGCAGGAATGGGTGTTTCTACGTCATGCTAAACGTTCCACTTGATTGAAAATATCATGGTTTCCTGATCATTTATCTTGGCATCAGCAAGCCTGCAAAAAGCACAAATTTACATTAATTTGATAAGCTCTGTGCATACCAGATTAGACAAACCATACTGTATATTAACACCATAGTTCATTCTTAAATGGTTTTGAATATGGCACAAGTTAGTATGTCCCATGAATTATGGCAATAACATATGCATGATAAACGCCAGATATCACAGTGTTATTTTGTAAGGTCACTTTTTTATTTGTTCCTGGATTTTTGTTCCAGGGTAGCTGTTGGTGTTTGATATTTTCAAGAACTGGCAGAGAACTTTGCCTTTTCCAGTGGCTCGAGTTGGCTCTTAAGTTCGAATGCCATGTTTCTCTTCATTTGATTTGTAGCCAACATTTCCATGAAACTGAGTTTCTGTGTCAACTGTCCCCATGAAATGTGATCCTCTAATTTGCAACTGGATCACAGTTGTGGCATTTCATATACATATACATATATATATAGATAGATAGATAGATAGATAGATAGATAGATAGATAAAATTACATTTCCAGATACAGGTTTATGTGCTTACACATGTATGTGCCATGCTGCATTGTTGTATTTGTTCTCCTTGTAATACAAATCAAAAACATAAATATGAAATAGATGAAAGTCCTAGAATGGATTAAATTTGTTGTGACTCACCATTGAATTTTGATGGATTAACACACTGGTATTAGTGTGGTTTAGAGTTTTGTTCTTATGCAGAACAACCGAGTTGTAAAACTCTTTATAAACAGCCTTTCACTAGAGCAAGTGATTGTTTTTACTATCCTATTTGGGGAACAGTAACTCAAATTTAAAATATTGATATTACAACTGAATCACCGGAATAACTAATAAAAAATATCCTTGAATCACTTAAAGAAGTAACAAGACTTCATATCTAGGTTAGTCAAAATTCTTTCTCCACATACACTTGGCAAGAAGTCCCACTTTCACAATTTTTCACCAATGTGTCAGTGCTTTCTCAAATACTTTCAGGTGCCTTTCTCAGCTGTTTACAAAGAACACCATTCAGTTTTAGGAGACCCTAGATTTGTTAGCTGAACTGCATTATATAACACTTATTCTTCACCGGCCATTCAATCCAAGCATCTGTTTTCACTTATGTCAGAAAATTAAGACAACAAGTATTTACTGTAGTGTTTTCCGAAGTCATCATAACCCATGGCTCACATGTCATCTGTAAGGTTTTTCTGGTGTCCCAGAAACATCCATTTCAAACATTCCTTTTCATGGCCAGAGGTTCATAGGCCACAAAGGAACCACAGATGTTAACACTAAATAAACTTCCTGTAAGTTATGTTATCAAATAATTTAAATGACATTAAAAGATAAACATTAGCTGAGTCAAGATCCTTTTAGGGATGTCTCTTTCTAGGGACTTTCTTATTTTGTGAGACTGCTTGTTTGTTTCTTTAAACAAACAACATGGAGAAACATGTACCTCCATTTATCTGCTTTGTTTCTAAGGTCTCTCCCATCTACCCTTCTTCCTTTATGGTACTTGCAGCCTACATCCATCTGCAAGGCCTGGTTGTAGAAGATATTTAGATGGGAATAGGAAAAGGAACCCATGAGTTTTGTTTCATTGAGATACAGCTGTTTAACAAACCTGGAGATGATCATTCTCCAACTATACTGAGGAGCAAGGAATCACTGAGTGCAGTGGTCCTGAAGCTTGAGCAAGCATCAGAATCATCTTGTTAACATTCAGCGTGCTGGGCCCCATCCCTAGAGTTTCTGATTCAAGACCTGAGGTGGGGTGGTCCAGAGAATTTACATTTCTCACAAGTTCCCAGGTGATGCTGGTGCTGCTGGTCCTGGGGCCATGTTTTGCAAACCACTGACTTAGTGAATCTGTTAAGTATGCAGAGCTCTACCTCCCCCAACCCCGCCCTTCGCTCCCTCTACTGTAGTCACACCAGATTCCAATTTAGTAGGTCTGATCATCTGCATGTTAAACACTGTCACTGATGATTCTGATGAGATTAACTGTGTATGGAGAAATACACAGTTATAGAAACTGATCTGTTTATATAATCAGTACCAAGCACTGGGGCACTAATTCAAAGAAAGTGGCTGAGAGGAAATTAGCTAACTTACTATAATTCTATAAATTTGGAGAACCTGTGCTTTTCACTTGTTCAGCATATGATACATGACTAGAAAATGTTTAGCTTCAGACAGTGAGAGCTCTAGTTCTTGTGATGAACTTCTGTCTGGCTTTATACTTAGAAACCATTTTTTTGCATTGCTAGCTGAAGCATGAGCAGCATTCATCATTAACTAACCTTGTTTGGTGGTGAGTAATGTTTAACTCTGGAAGGTTTGGGTGACATTATGAGATATTAGTGAGTCATTCTGTTTGTGTATATGTATATTAAAGTTAATGCCTAATATTAGCCTGAAGCGTCTGTTAAGTGTAACCCAAACTCAAGATAGCCCACTGTAAAGTATGAACAGTTTACTTTACCAGGTCAATTAAGAAAAATACCACTGTGAAACAAAAGGTGAATTTGGTACTTCACATGAAAGTCCTCTGTTATTTTGACTTACATAGACTTGTTAACTAGCCAGTCTTTCAGCTAATACTGGGCATCAGCCTTTTGTTGAACATTAGCTGTGACATTTATATTTGGCAGCCAGTTGAAAACATTGCGTATGTTGCTTGCAAGTTAGAGTTCTTTTTCTTAGCTCCAGGAGTCCATAAAAGTCTTCCAGTTGTATGTAAAATAGCACATTTGTGGGTATGTACATTTTGGGGGTGGGGCACAGCTGGTCTTTAGATATTAAGATTCTCAAAAAGTCTAAGAGCCAATGAAAGTTAAGAACCACATGTCTAGGCAGATGCCTTTCACTGAGTTAGAATTAGGATGCATCAAGTGAGTGGCTGGAAGGATTACCACCATATTCATAAAACATGCAAAAAGGTCTTTGAGATGGTTCATGAAAAAATCTCAAATTTCATAACTAAGCTGTGAATACACAGTTTATGTAATTGATTTTGATATGGTGCAAAAAAATTTAAATGTGGAAGTACAGAATTCAAAATGACCTTCACCTCCTGTACTTGCCCTTTGTATAGTCCCCTCACACATGGAATTGTGGCTGACCTGTGTATCCATTAGAGTACAGAAGAAGTGAAGTGAACATGTGTGACTTCAGAGGGTAGGTCATGAAAGACATTGTAGTTCACTTCACACCTTGCTCTTTCCCTGAAGCTCCACATCTGGAGAAAGCCAGGTGCCATGTCATGAGAATACTCAAGCAATCCTGTGAAGAGGTCCCCATGGTGAGGGACTGAGAAATCCTGCCCATAGCCAGCACAAATTTGCTAGCCATATGAGTGAGCCATCTTGGAAGTGCATCCTCCAACCTCAGTCAAGCCTTCCGCTGACTGCAGCCCTGGCCAATATCACGACTGCAACCTCATGAGAGATTCTGAGTCGTATCTACCTAACCCAGCTGTTCCCATGTTCCTTCCTGATCCACAATAGCATTCCTTCCAAATGCTATCATTGTTGAAGCCACAAAGCTTTGGGCTAATTTATTGTGCAACATTAGGTAATTAACAAGGGGAGTGTGTTTGCTGCCCTTTTTATTATAATTTAAAGGAATATTTAAGTGGAATTAAAAATAGAATAAGAAATGTAGTCTTTATTGGCATATGGCTCTGAAAATATAGTCTTGCCTACAGGCAAAGGATAAGTGGAAATAAATTATGAAAGAGTTTTTGGATCAATTACCTTTTCAGGACCACAAAAAGCTCGGCATAAATGCTGATCAAAGAGTAATGGGAAAAATATGTGAACAAATAACCTTTTAAAGGAATCATGGAAAATGTTTGGTAGTTTAGAGTGGCTTAAGGACCACGTTTTCCAAGGCCTTGGTAAATGGCCTTGTCATTCATTCCGGAGGTGATTTCAGGGCTGGCCTTAGGCCAAGGGTGGGTCTGTATTGGTCCTGCTATCATTTAGGAGTCAACCTGTACCCAAGACAGCTTTAGGAGAACCAGAACCAAGATCCACTCTGTAGCTAACCTACATCCCTAAATTCCCCTGAGGAGCAAATGGGTCTCCTGGGACAAACCTGGATCAGGCCAGGCTCTCATTTCCCTAACTTTGACCTCATGCTGAAGTTTCTTCATGTAATTATATCTTCAGGTTAGGTCTTTGTGAAATTTCTTCTCTCTTACAGAAAAACAAACAAACAAATATTTTATAAACACCTAATGTTATAGTAGGAGGCATGAAGTTATAAAGAAGAAAAACAGTTACTGTCCCTGAGTTTATATCGTAGCAAAAGAAATAGATGAACTAAACAGGATAATACAGTGTAATAAAGGCTATAACTGCGGAATGAATAAAGCTGAAATGGGGCGTACAGAAAAAGGGGATTTATTTTGCTTGGAAGAATTGAAAAGACTTTGGACAGGCTCTTCTCTGCCATTATGAAAAATTTCTATGGCATTTCCACAAGTGTTAAGTTTTAAAAAAATACTTCATGTGGGAAATTTCTTTATATGTGCTGTCTGTGGAGGGCGAGCAAATTTTTCTAACCCCAAACCAGAATGCATGGTAAATATAAAGATATTTTTGAAGAACTAGACAGCATATTCATAAACTAGGGCTCTCCCAGAACATTCAGGATGTTCTAACTATATTTTACCTATAGTGTACTTCATTAATGGATGCTATTAGGGCTTTAAGCTGAACTCATTTGCTCCCTTGAAAAATACCATTGTTTATAAAACGATTACAAAGAAAAATCACAGGCACTTATTGTCAGTTACTAAGACCTTATTAACAAAGCATGTAACAAAAACATAAAATTAGGTAGGGAGTTTCCATCCAGTTGGCTAGTTCCTTGGCCAGTCAATATCTGGGTTACTTGGGTTACTTGGATGATACAAGTCACAAGGGACCTGCTTAGCCCCTCGTCCCAGACCAAACTCCAGTCTGGATCTAGAGTCTTCTTCCGATACGTATCATCATTCGGGAAATCACAAGGCCCCATGTGATCCTTGCTTTCATGCAGATTCAAGGCACCATGGACTTGACCTTCCCAGAGCATTTATCATAGTTGCCAAGGAACAGCTGTTTTAGCAGTAAAAACAGCTCATTTCCTACCACTGCTTTATCCACTCTTGATGAACACGCCTAATTAAGCAAGCAAAACTTTCAGGCTTTTGAAGCAGGTTCTACTTGTGAAGGATCCTGTGGGCAAAGAAAAAGTCAGGGAAGGCAAAAAATTGAGTCAGATCTGAAACTGTCATCCAAACAGGCAGTGTACTACTAGAAAAGTCACGACTGTGACTTGCAATCAACCCCTTTAGAATCGTTTTCCCACTCTGTCCGTGAAGTGTAGGACCCCTTCATCCTCACCGGCCCCTCTCCTACAAGGCAGCTGTGGGGCTCACTTCTTAAATGACTTTGCTCTTCTAGACTCATTCATTAGAAGTGGGAGCGCAGTGCTTCTAGGTTCAATTTTGTTATCTTGTTTGCAAAAGTTTTGTTTTATTGCAGTTTAATAAAATAAGGAAGTAACTTCCAAAGACTAAAAGCTTTTATCTACATTCAAATGTAAACAGTTTTGACTTTCTCAATATCCTTATTTCTCTTTTTCCTTAGGCAACATAATTACACCAATGTTCTTTAAGAAATTTCCTATACTATTGTTAATATATCTATTATTAAATAATCTTCAGATAAATATATTATAAGTGACTAACTTATCAAACAGGAGAAGTTTTTTGTCCAGACTGTCTGCAAACACTCTTCCTGTTCTGTCTTACAGAGATTGGACCTCAAACCACATTTAGGGCAGGTTTGATGTTCCAGAGTGCCCCGTTCTTGGGATACCTGTTATTCCACTCTGCACCCTAAAGATAAATGTTACTTATTTTAACATTACATACTTTCAGCTAATTACTAAATAGTCCTCTGCAGTTATAGCTTAATCTAGAGGAATGTAACAAATGACTTTTTTTACCTTTCTAAATTTTAAACACACCCTAAAGATGTCATTTCTCTTTCCTATTTGTCTACCCCATTGTTTCATCCTATCCGAGAAATATTTTGTCAGTTTTAATCAAGATTTAAAACATTTCCATCACCCCAGAAAATTCCGTGCTCCTTTGTAGTTAATTCCTTCCCCCAACTCCCAGCTCCTGGTAACTGCTGATCTGATTTCTGTCCCTACAGTTTTGTCCTTTCCAAACTGTCCTATGATAGAAGCATGTATTATGTAGCCTTTTTTGTCTGGGTTTTTTCACTTAGCATAGTGCTTTTATGATATATCCATGTTGTTGCTGGTATTAGTCGTTTATTCTTTTTATTAGTAGAATAGTATTCCATTATATGGCTGGACCACAATTTGTTGACACGCTCACCCATTGATGAACATTTGGGTTGTTTTAGTTTAGGGCAGTTATGAATAAAACTGCTATAAACATTTACTTACAGGTCTTTGTGTGAAATACATTTCTTTTGGAGTGGGATTGCTTTGTCATATATTAAGTGTATATTTAACTTTAAAAAATGCCAAACTGCTTTTTAAGTGGCTATAGTACTCTTTATAGAAAAGTATGAAGTTTTCAGTTGCTCCACATCCTTGCCGTTACGTGATATTGTCAGTTTTTTGTTTTTAATTTGAGCTATATAATAGGAATGAATCAGATAAGTTTTGAATCCACACCTTTACACCTTAGAGATTGGCCTACACTTGATAGGTATCTTTCTTTAAAAAAATATGAGATCAGTTTTCTTAGAAACCACAATCTTTCCTAAAAGGTAACAGGTAAATTAATTTGCTGAAATTCACAGTAATTTCTTATAAGATAAGATAAAATATGGAAATTGGCTACATTTGCCTGGTACACACAGAAAAAACATTCAATAAAGTTTACTCTTATCTCTCTCCTTTCCTATATCTTGTATTCATGAGTCATCATAACCCACCCATTAAAATTATAAATCTAAATTGAACTGTCACATACTTTTTTGCTTGTTTTTGTTTGTTTGCCTCTTTCAGTTTTGACCCAATGTAAGCCTGATTTACACACTTGAAAAAAGATACCTTGGTGGGGTTTTTTTTTTTTTTGGTTTTTAAAAAAATTTATTTTATATTGGAGTATAGTTGATTTACGATGTTGTGTTAGTTTCATGTGTACAGCAAAGTGATTCAGCTATACATACACCTATACCTATTCTTTTTGAAAAGACACTTTTTTTTTTTTTTTAATATTTATTTATTTATTTGGCTGCACCAGGTCTTAGTTGCGGCATGCAGGATCTTTGTTGCAGCATGCAGGATCTTTTTAGTTGTGGCATGTGGGATCTTTTAGTTGCGGCATGCGGGATCTTTGTTGCGGCATGTGGGATCTAGTTCCCAGACCAGGGATTGAACCCGGGCCCCCTGCATTGGGAGTGCAGAGTCTCAGCCACTGAGCCACCAGGGTAGTCCCGAAAAGACACAGTTTGAATGACAGTGCTCTGGGTAGGAGAATGCCAAGTAAATCGGGGCATCCCATGTAATGAAGACACGAACGCCCTTCTCTTTATTCATAACCAAGGTATAATTGGAGAAAGGAGGCATAAGGCAGAAAAACAATCACTGGACTTGGAAACAAACCCCTCAATTTTAGTTTTTACTCTGCTTCCAACAGGATGGGTGACATGGGAGGAAATAATTTAGTCTCTTTGGGTCTTAGTTTCCTCACCTAAAAGCACAGAGCATAATACAGTCAATTTGCATCACTTGTAGTACTTAACGTTCTATAAAGTTGCTGCAAACATCAAATTAGCAAATACCAACCAAACCATTATTTCTAGGAGAAACACAGTGTTAGGTTCCTATGAGCCTCTGGTCACAACATTTTTGTCAACCAGTCAATACATAACTTTGCTTTTCATGTTTCTGTTTAAAGACACCTTATTTAACCTATGTTGTTGATTTATCGAACGCTGAACTCACAGCCAACAGCACTATAGCTCATGCTTGAACAGAGCTTATCTAGCCCAGATATTTCCTCTGCAAGGAACTACACAGCCTTCCTGGGCTTATACCGTCGACGACACCTCAGCACTACACTGGGGGGCCGTATTAAACCGTGAAATCACCCCCCAAAAAAGCACAGAAGTGGGAAAAATGCAGCACTATATAGACTGTGCACAGTATGCTTGTTTACAGTCTGAGAACTGAAATAAGGAAGTGGATTGTCACCGTTTGACCACAGCTGGGAAGATGCACATTGAGGGACTCAAGTTTTTTGCGACTTTGTGCATGTCCATGAATGACTGCAAAAGTGCCGTGAATATTGATTTTGGAGTTACAGGTGAATTTTAGAGAGTAGGCAAATTCACAAATACAGATTCTGCTAATAATGAGGATTGATGGACTGTATTTGCTACCCCTCTTCCACAGGGTGAATCATATGTGTTGTTTATGTGAATGGACATGGTGATGCTTTTATTATTGCTTAGCATGGGTGTTTTCTCCAGTCAGGGGCTGAGAAATCTAACATTTATTAGAAAAAAAAAGAAATCTCAATACTTAAATATCTCACTCAAACACCATAAGCAGATTAGGGAAACCAGATAGCCGAGTGGAACTGCTTGTTTACCTTAAAAAATATGCATTAACGTATGAAGATAACATCATGTTAAAGAGTCTTGACTGGCAAAAATAATAGCTCCATTGTTTGATTTCTTTAAGGTGGGTGAGGGCTTGCTGGAACCTGATTGCTTTTGTGAACATTTGCAGCTGTCTTCTAGGGTCCTTTATAAATGAAGCGATCATTCATCACTCCTATTCTTGGCTCAGGGAGTAGTTTTCACATCTCAAAGGTGCTTTATAAATATTTGCAATCATCAGTTTATTTGTAGATTCCTTTCAGTACAGGTAGATTTTTCTCCACATAAAAATTTGGTTTTGCTTACTTTAATTTCTATGGTATAAGTTTCATTTTCTAAAATACAATACAGAGGTTGTTTTAATGACAATCTTAGCTTTATTAAATCAAAGAAACTGTAAATACATCAATGCCTTGAGCTGGTGAGGTGAAATGACCAGGTTACAGAAATGTTTTTGTGGGTATCCAGTGCTTTCGGGAAGGATGAAATTCCATTCCTGGCTGCCTTTCTTCCTACCCCTTTTTCGGAAGGCACAGCCTTCTCAGCCCACATTTCTGTGATTCTTTCACTGACAAAGTGCAAGTTGATTTCACTGGCAAGAACCCTCACACCTCCTTTCTGTTTTAATTTCCATTTAAAAAAATCTATTTTTAATGACCTAATTCCTGATCCATTCATTAAAACAAACAAACAGACAAAAAAACCCTGTGGTTTTGCTGGGACCAAGAAAAATACCTCGATAAGTAGGTGAATGAAATTCAACTTCCATCAACATCTGTTAAACATCTATCAAGCTCTTTACTTGCTGGTTATATTCATTTCTATTGTGTGATACAATCCTAGGTAAGGTATGTTTTATAATTCAGGGGGGAAAATCCAAAATGTGTGGTAGGCATAAATGTGAAGGTGGAAGCACATTTTATCTATGGGGCCCACAAACATTCTCAATGTTGTCCTCTCTGGAGCCCAATATCTGAAGACTTCTATTGCCCCACTCCAGACTTTCCTTCTCCTTGTAATACTCCAGATTATCCCATAACTATTTCCTGTCAAAATATCCGTAGTCAGTGCCCCATTCCTGCTAACCTACTCTTTGAAAATAATCTGATATTCTCGTTCATAGTAAAGTGTTAATGGCTGGCTGGTAATAGCTAAATGTCTTATATCTCTGAGACATTTGCGTTTTATCTGAAGATGCTTGTATAAATAAAGTCTTAATGCAAAACAATCAGATCTATCTTCTCTAACAGGAAGATTTCAACCAAGTAGGTTTAGAGGGGAAGAATCTGTTCAAGCATGACAGTCTTCCTTATGTCTCTCAAATCATGTCCAAAGAAGTGACATTCTGTTTATATGTCCAGTGGGTCCTGGAAAAGGAACCAAATAATGTCTTCACTGCAGAAAGTCCTGACTATAATATACATGTTTGCAGGGGACTTGCAAGTCATGTTGGGAGAAGCCTGTAGTATATTTATCCAGAAAATGGTATCAGCAATCACCAAAATTCCTTGAAGCAGTTATAATGACCAAGAAAGCAGTTTTAAGATCTTTTTGTTCGATGAACTCCTTGGAGTAACTCAGTTTAAATTAAGATTTAAAGGAAAAACTCTTGGCATGGAGCATGGGACATGAACACCTGTGGTGGGCCACTCCCCAGTATTTCATTTGAATACCAAGATGGAGCCATACTAACAGGTGGACCCTCACAGCCCCCGTGGTCCCTCTTTGCCTACTTGTATTTCTTCCCTCATGCTCTACAGGGAGAGGAAAGCTTTCAGCACATACTGAAGAGCTGCCCTTCTCAGGGGATGGATACAGGAGGGGGAGGTAACAACCCGGAGCTCATGGGCCCTCAGCCCAGAGGAGAGGGAGACAAGAAAGGCAAGAGCATCACCTGGATGGCACACATGAGAGAGGTCTGGTCAGGAGAGAGTCTGGGGACTCTCTCTGGAGTGGGTGAGAACAAGTGCATTTAATACATGTTGCTGGGCTCCAAGTTCTTAGGTTCTTTGCAATATTTGAGGGGGGCAAGAGGAAGACCCCAAATCCCGGTTTGGGTCCATATGTCTCTAAATGTGACAATACTCTGCAACTGGATACCTGGGAGTCAGTCTTCATGGGCTTTGTCATCTTTTTTAGTGTGTTCGCTTTGGGGGGAACTATAACAACTTCTCAGATGTCCAACTGGACACTGTATTTTGACAGAAGCAAAAACAAACTTTTCAAGGCTAAATTGATGCTTCTGATTTTGCCACTATTGTTATGGAATAAGAAGCCTAATTTCTGCTTCAAAGCAGTAGGAATTCATTTTAAAAATATGAATTAATTACCTTCTGTAGTACAGGCACCATAGCAGAATGGGTATGGATAAAAGTGCCCTTTGCCTTTTTTTTATCACATAGACCTGAACAGCTATTGAGGCTGTTGACCATCCAGGCATGTGGCTGTAAGGGAATTCTGGCTGCGCCAAGGCTTCAGGGGGATGGCCGAGATCTGTATTTGTGGGAATCCATAGGGGTGCTCTGTTGAAAGAAATTCAGTAAATCCTTATGTAATATGAAGTTTGTAAGTAAAGATCATTTAATAATGATTTCCTTTAAAGAGTATTTCTAACATAGCTTTTTGTTTGGGGTTAACCTTACATGAGGAGGAAAAAAAGAAGCACAGAATGCATTTTTCTTTAAATCTTAAAAAAATAAACCAACTTTCCTCTGCTGGTATCGTTGGAGATTTCCTCTGACTCTTGGCAGATGATTTACAAAAATGAGTTAACACCCTCAGATGTGGACTCTTTCTACTCCACCCTGACTCTATTCCAGCAAAATCCATTCTTCTCTTTCTAAAAAGCATATTTTAAAAAATCTTGATGACATAGATTTGCTTTTCTGTCTGTTCTGAGCTATGCCTGGGGATTTGAAGATAAGACAGTTTCTCTACCTTTCTTTTCAAATGCACGTTTTTGGAACAAGATGCTGTTCTGAGTACAACACTCATTATACATGTGATTGATAGAAAAATTTTTTAAGCTTATAATAAAATTCAGAGTCAAGGACCTGCTGCTGGCCATGTTTACTGGATGTACCCATCTCTTTAGTTCTTGGCTCTCACTCTGCATTGGGTAGCGTGGGGTCTGTGGTATGGGGCTGATTCGTGAACAGGAGGGTTCCAATGCTGGTAATGCCACTAGTTAGCGCTAGAACTCTACAGCAGTCACCTCACCTCACTTGGCCTCAGTTACCCCCGCTTTAAATTGAAGAGGGTGTTCTACGATCTCTAAACTCCTTTCTATCTCTAAAATTTAGGATGGTGCCCTCTGTAAGTAAGAACACACTGGGAATTGTCTTTGTGACTCATTGCAGCTGCACGTGTGGACGGCTTGGCTCTTACTCGGGTCTGTGATTTTCTTGCTTCATAGTTTGCATCGCTGAGATCATGTCTGTGCCACCCTGCCCTTTGTGTCAAACACTGGATCCATGTAAGATGAGGCAGCGGTGACCCTGCCGGTGAACTGAGAATAAACAGATTACTCCCCCTGTGGGTTTGGAAAAGCTCAACAAATCCCAGGGAGAATTATGCACGAAGCCACGTCTGCAGGAAAACTCACATTCAAAGGATAACCTGTATTTATCTTAGGATAGCAAATTATATTTAAGATCTGTGAGATGTATCATTTCTTAACAGGATTCTGAGATTCAAAGCTGTATACTATTAGAATCATAAGCTGGAAGTAACTTCAATCATATCCAGAATCCGGGTCGGGTATAGCCAGATTGTTCTACTAGAACTCCCCCAGGTCACCATGACGGTCTTTGCCTCTGTCCTCCAAAACCACTGAGCCCTATTTTGATGCCAGCTTCAGCCATCCGGTAATTAGGCTCTTCCTAATCTCATTTATTTTAGTAGATTTCACAAAGCTATGTGGTTACTAACCTAGATAGCTACAGGTTTTTTCTTCATGTGTGTGAATGTATTTTTTTATGAAGACCAGGCAAAACTGAAAACTATTGGTTAATTGCAGATTAAAATTTTACCTCTCATAAAATGTTTGTTGAGACATTTTTATTCTTAGACTAATATAATAAAATTTAAAAGTCAGGCTAGTTGTAATCATTCTACCTATTGAACTGATTTTGAATGGATTGAAATCAGAAAATTGCACAGAGACATGGGTACCTCGCCATAAAACTGGAATTGATTACATTTACTGCATATTTTCAGGATAAATTGTCCTTTGTTATATTGGTGCTCCAAAAGGTTGAGAGGCCCAACATATGAGGCAGCATTAATTACAAATCATATTTGATTTACCAAAATTTTAGTACAGCAAAAACTTGATCTGTCCCTAGGAATTGATGGGAATCTAATGGGATTTACCTTTAGAGTTTAGAACCCAAAATCTGAGAGGGTATACAGTTCAAGGCTTTCCTTTCACAGATAAGAACATTGAGTTTTAGGAACATTAAGTCAATTGACCATGATAACACTGCTAGTCAAGGACAAGAATAAGTAACTTTCCCATACCTGAGTAATCTTCAGTATTGTTTAAAAAAAAAGAAAGAAAGAAAGAAGGAAGGAAGGAAGGAAGGAAAGAAAGAAAGAAAGAAAAGAAGGCTTACAAATTCTAGAGATTTAAAATTTATTGCGCATGCAACAACATTTGAGTTCCTTAGTGCAAGACCGTGTGCTCATCATGGCAGCAGGCAGGGGCAGTGGGGAAGGCACAGAGACAGAGCAGAGTCTCCTAGGGAAGTAATCATAAATATAAAGCCACCAAGCCTGACATTAAAAATAACTGCTTATGTCTTTTTTTAAAAAATTATTTTATTTATTTATTTTTAGCTGTGTTGGGTCTTCGCTGCTGCGCGCGGGCTTTCTCTAGTTGCGGCAAGCAGGCGCTACTCTTCGTTGCAGTGCATGGGCTTCTCATCGCGGTGGCTTCTCTTGTTGTGGAGCACAGGCTCTAGGCGCACGGGCTTCAGTAGTTGTGGCAGTCGGGCTCAGTAGTTGTGGCTCGCGGGCTCTAGAACGCAGGCTCAGTAGTTGTGGTGCACGGGCTTAGTTGCTCCGCGGCATGTGGGATTTTCCCAGACCAGGGCTCGAACCCGTGTCCCCTGCATTGGCAGGCGGATTCTTAACCACTGTGCTACCAAGAAAGCCCCCTAACCAATTACGTCTTGAAAGAAAAAGAACAACATTCTCAGACCAGTCATTTCTATGTGTGATGGATCAAGGGAAGCGTATTTGAATCTTTATGTTCATAAAATTCCTATAGCTTAACCTGTACTATAGTTTCATAGGTTTACCTAAGTAAGAAACTATATTTAACAAACTGTCTCAACTTTTCATTTGCCATCCAACCTTGTGATAATGAAGAATATGCTTAAGTTTTTGTTATTGCTTAATTATTTTTACTATCTGGTCTTTTTTTTACTTTTTTACTTTACTTTTTTTTCTTTTACTATTATTTACTATCTAGTCTTTTACTTTTTCAGTAAAAGACCAGATAATAAATACTTTATACTTTGTGAGCCATACAGTACTTGTTATATTCAACTCTGCTGTTTTTACAAAAACAGATGGCAGATTGGATTTGGCCCATGAGCCACAGTTTGCCCTTTGGAGCATGAAATTAAGACATAGCATTGCCTCACTTCCTTCACTTCACCAGAGAGAAGTTGGCAAAAGTTATGCTAATGGATAAAGGTCTTACCCAGTTTCCTAGATGATCAAGTTAGAGAGACTGGGCTTATTGGTAGCAGATCTCTTGCCTGCATAGTCCACACATGAATTCATTGTTCTCTATTTGTGACATAACAGCTGGGCACAGTGGAAACAGTTAATGTTGTGAGTCCAATGTGACCCCTTAAGGTTGGAGAACAGAAGCATTCTCAGGATGATGAAGCTGATCTTGCTTTCATGTCACTTTTTTAGGATTAAATTAGGAGGAAAACTAAGCTAGTCAAAAAACTAGATCTGGTACATGGCCTTCTTTTTGTCCATCTTTGGCCTTGGATGAAGTCTTTCCTTACCCCAGGGACACAGCAGATGCATGAATTTATGTGTTTCAGACACATCTACAATAATGGTAGCATTTATCATTTGTAAAGATGATTTAGAACACAAAATTGAGCATGTTGGGGACAAGGACTTTGTTTTATCCCCAGCTGTGATGTTTTGGCAAAATCACTAAACCAGTCTGGGTCTCTGTTGACCTCATTCATTAGATCTGCCACTAACATGCCATGATTTCATTCACCAGAGCACCCAGAACGCCTGGCACACAGAAGTTACTCAGTAAATAATGATGCATAAACTCAGTCCTTTCCTTACTAAAACCCATTCTTCTGATGGTGAATCAAATATTTTAATTTAATTCAAAGAGTAAAGACTTCCCATGTTTTCATGTCATTACTATAGCAACTCTCCTAGGATGTACTTTGACCCAGCAATAATTGGCCATTTTGAAAGACATTTGCTAAAACTATACAGTTGTATTTCTTTCATGAACCCTGCTATTAAAAGAAACTGGAGTGCTTAACTGTTTGAGCTGCCCAGAATTCTGTCACCATACCCAATTTTCTTAGGCCTTGAAGCAGGAGAGATTTGTAGAACTTGAGAACGATGGAACTTGAAATGAGTTAGAATCATGGACCCTTAAAGTTGATTTATCTTAGACCTATAATTTTGCCAATTCAGATGTCCAAAGGCTTTATATTCACACTGAAAAGGGTTGGCTTGTGTGTGGAAGAGGAGGTGAGCATGGGAAAACAGCTACAAATGACCAATGAGAAGCCTTCACCCCCGGGTTATCTGTGATCACTGCACTCACACTACTAGAAGTTAGATAATGCAATTTGGTTTCCCATACTGATATGAACATTTACCATGAGATAAGAAACTCCTTCGTTCTTTATCAGTCTTTCCACCTTACTAGGAATTAGCTCTTCAGATCTTTTCCAGTTGACAGCCAACAAGAGCTTTAAGGAAGGGAGGCCTCTACCCATCATGGTAGAGAGGCTGGCAGAAACCAGGAGTTGTGGTAAATGTACTAAAACTGGAGGCAGGAGGATGCTGAAATTTTTGTTTATAGAAGCCCTGCCACCCCCAGTCTAGTACCAATAAAGCAGAAGCTTGCTACAAATGATTATTCTTTTAAAATGATTTAAATGTCTCAAGCTCTACACAGCCAAAAATAAATTAATTTTAAAAAGTCTCAAGTTCTTTCTAATTAAAGATAAAATAAATCAACAAGAAAAAAGAAAGAAGGAAAGAGAGAAAGAGAGAGAGAAGGAGGAGGAGGAGTGAAGGAAGGAAGGAAGGAGGGAAGGAGGGAGGAAGGAAGGAAGGAAAAAAGGAAGAGGAGGGATGGAGGGAAGGAAAGGAAGGAAGGAAGGAAAAGGAAGGAAGGAAGGAAAAGGAAGGAAGGAAGGAAAGAAGGAAGGAAGGAGAAGGAAGGAAGGAAAGAAGGAAGGAAGGAAAAAAGGAAGAGGAGAGAGGGAAAAAAGGGAGGAAGGGAGGGAGGAAGGAAGGAAGGAAGGAAGGAAAGAAGGAAGGAACGGAGGGAGGGAGCTTGAGGGGATGGTACCTGGTTAACTGACATTTCTGAGTTACTGAGTGCTTCTTGTGTGCCAGTTCTCAGGCATTGGGGATACTAAAGTGAAAAGAACAGTTGTGCTCTCATGTAGCTTACATTCTAGAGGGCAGGAAGGTGTTAATTATATAATAGAATGCTGAGATCAATGTTCGTCATGAATAAGAGCCCCCCAAAGAGAAACCAAGTCTAGGCTGGGGTGTCAGGGAAGGCTTCCATAGGAAGGAACTCTTAAGCCAAGTCTGAAGGATGGGTAAGAGTTTGCCAGGTGAGGAGAGGAGTGAGAGTAAGAGCCTCCTTGGGAGAGGAGCTAGCTCTGTGCAGACATCCTGCTGTGGATGGAGCAGATAAGGTAGAGGAAGTGAAAGTTGGTCAGTGTGATTGGAGTGCAGCAAGCAAGTGGAGAGTGCTGACAGATGAGACTTGAGAGAGAGATGGAGGAACATCTCACACACTGGGGTTCAACCACATTGAAATTGTTGGTCAACATCAATTAACTAATAAAATTGCCATGAACAGCCTCCATAATGAGGCTCGAGGCTGTCCAGTATTTAACTACCAGGTAGAGGAGTTTGAGATTACAAAGACACAAAACGGAGCAGTCATAGAACTAGGAGAATGTTTGAAGGGAGACAGTGGTCGACATTGTGTGATGCTGCCAAAGTTCTAGTAAGATGAGGCATGTCTATAGAATCTAGTGACCTAGAAAATACAGTTACTGTTGACCTTACGGGGAGCAGTTTCTTTTGTGTAATGGACACAGAAGCTATTCACAGTGGGCTAAGGGTGAGGGAAATAGAAAGAGTGAGTAAAATCAATGTTGGGAAGTTTGGCTATGAAGAGGAGGGGAGGGAGCAGGAAGTGGAAGATGATGAGAGGTCAGCTGAGGACAATGTTTTGCTGCCATTATTTGTTTTTTTCAGAGCAGTTGTAGATTCACAGCAAAATTGAGAAGAAAGTACAGGTATTTCCCATATGTCCCTTGCCTCTACATATGCATAGCCTCCCCATTATCAACATTCCCCACCAGAGTGGTACATTTGTTACAGTTGATGAATCTGCATTGACACATCATAATCACCCAAAGTGCATAATTTACATTATAGTTCACACTTGGTGTTGTACATTCTGTGGGTTTAGACAAATGTATAATGACACATACCCATCATTATACTATCATACAGAGTATTTTCACTGTTTTAATATCCTCTGTGCTCCCACCTATTCATCTTTCCCCCTCCCCCTCTCCACCTCAGGCAAACACTGATGTTTTTATTGTCTTCATAGTTTCACCTTTTCCAAAATGTCGTATAATTGGAATCGTACAGTATCTAGCCTTTTCAGGTTGGCTTCTTTCATTTATTAATATGCATTTAAGGTTTGTCCATGTCTTTTCATGGCTTGATAGCTCATTTCTTTTTAGCCCTGAATAATATTCCATTGTCTGGATATACCACAGTTTATCCATTCTGCTTAAGCTATCTACTTAAGCACATCTTGGTTGCTTCCAAGCTTTGGCAAATATGAATAAATATGTGATAAACATCCATGTACAGATTTTTATGTGGATATAAGTTTCCAATTTCTTCAAGTAAATACCTAGGAGCATGATTACTGGATCATAGATAAAGCTATATTTACTTTTGTAAGAAACCACCAAATTCTCTTCCAAAGTTGCCTTACCATTTTGCATCTCTAACACCAATGAATGAGAGTTCCTGTTGCTCCACTTTCTTCCCAGCATTTCATGGTATCAGTGTTCTAGTCACTGGCCATTCTGATAGGTATGTAGTGGTATCTCATTGTTGTTTTAATTTGCATTTCCCTGACGATGTATGATATGGAGCATATTTTCACATGCTTATTTTCCATCTGCATATCTTCTTTGGCCAAGTGTCTCTCTGTTAAGGTCTTTGGCCCATTTTTTTAATCAGGTTATTTTTTTTCTCATTGTTGAGTTTTAACAGTTCTTTGTATATTTTGGATAAGAGCCCTTTTTCAGATGTGTCTTTTGCAAATATTTTCTCCTAGTCTGTTACTTGTCTTTTCATATCTTGACATTGTCTTTCTTAAAATAGAAAGTTTTCATTTTAATGATATCCAGCTTATCAATTCTTCCTTTGATGAATTATGCCTACAGTGCTGTGTCTAAAAAGTCATCACCACACCCAAGGTCATCTAGGTTTTCTCCTATGTCATCTTCTAGGAGTTTTACAGTTTTGTATTTTACATTTACATCTGTGATCCATTTTGAGTTATTCTGGGGGAAGGGTGTAAAATGAATGTCTAGATTCATTTTTTTGCACGTAGATGTCCAGTTGTTCCAGCACCATTTGTTGAAAAGACTATTTTTTCTCCATTGTATTGCCTTTGCTTTTTTGTCAAAAATCAGTTGACTTTATTTATGTGGTTCTATTTCTAGGCTCTCTATTCTGTTAGATTGATCTATTTGTCTCTTCTTTTGCTAATGCCACATTGTCTTGATTACTGTAGCTTCATAATAAGTCTTAAAGTTGAGTAGCGTTAATCCTCCAACCTTGTTCTTGTTCAATCTTTTGTTGACTATTCTGGGTCTTTTGTTTCTCCCTGTAAACTTTAGAATTAGTTTGTCAATATCCAAAAAATTAACTTGCTGGAATTCATATTGGGATTGCATTGAATCTATAAATCAAGTTGGGAAGAACTGACATATCGATAGTATTGAGTCTTCCTGTCCATGAACATGGCTATCTCTCCATTTATTTACTTAGTTCTTTGGTTTTGTTCATCAGTGTTTTGTAGTTTTCCTCATATATATATTATACATATTGTGTTAGGTTTGCACATAAGTATTTCATTTGGCAGGTGCTAATGTAAATGGTATTGTGTTTTTAATTTCATATATCACTTGTTCATTGCTGGTGTATAGGAAAGTGATTGACTTTTGTGTATTAACCTTGTGTACTGCAACCTTGCTCTAATTGCTTATTAGTTCTAGGAGTTTTTTTGTTGATTCTTTCAGATTTTCTACATTGACAATTATGTCATCTGCAAACAAAGACAATTTTATTTCTTCCTTCGCCATATGTATGCTTTTTATTTTCTTGTCTTACTATATTAGGTAGGACTTCCAATACAATGTTGAGAAGGTGTGGTGAGGGGGCCATCCTTGCCTTGTTCCTGCCGTTAGTGGGAAAGCTTCAAGTTTCTCACCATTAAGTATGATGGGAGCTAGAGGTATTTTTATAGATATTCTTTACAAAAGTTGAGGAAGTTTATTGTCTTCTAGTTTACTGAGAGGTTTTTTAAAAAATCATAAACGAGTGTTGGATTTTGTCAAGTGCTTTTTCTGCATCTATTGATATGATCATGTGATTTTTCTTGTCTGTTGATGTGATCAATTACATAAATTGATTTTCAAATGTTGAGTTAGCCTTGCATACCTGGGAGTCATTTCATCTAGGTTATCAAATTTGTGAGACTAGAGTGGTTTCATAGTATTTCTTAATTATCCTTTTAATGTCCATAAGGTCTGTAGTGATGTCTCACCTTTCATTTCTGATGTTATTAATATGTGTCCTCTCTTTTGTCCTTAGTTAACCTGGCTATAGGTTTATCAATTTTATTTATCTTTTCAGAGAATCAGATTTTGGATTCATTGATTTTCTCTATGGATTTCCTGTTTTCAATTTCAGTGATTTTTGCTATAATTCTCATTATTTCCTTTCTTCTGCTTGCTTTGGATTTAATTTGCTCTTCTTTTTCCAATTTACTATGGTGAAAACTTAGATTATTGATTTTAGATCTTTCTTCTTTCTAATATATGCGGTTAATGCTATAAGTTTTCCAATAGGCACTACTTCTGCGGCATTCCACAAACTTTGATAAGTTTTTATTTTCATTTAGTTCAAAATATTTTCAGTTTTGCTTGAGATTTCTTCTTTGACCCATGTGTTTAGACATGTGTTGTCTAATTTTCACATACTTAGGGATTTTCCAGTTATCTTTTCTGTTATTGATTTCTAGTTTCATCCCACTGTGGTATGAGAGCAGACATACTGTATATGTCTTTTCCTTTTAATTTTTTACTCTGTGTATTATGATCCAAAATGTTCTTATCTTGTTGAACGTTCAATGTGAGCTTGAAAAGAATGTGTATTCTGCTCTTGTTGGATGAAGTAATCTATACATGCCAATTATACCCAGTTAATGGTATTGTTAAATTCAACTATGTCCTTACAGATATTTTGCCTGCCATATCTGTCCATTTCTGATAGAAGGGTGTCAAAGTCTCTAACTCTGGTGTGGATTCATTAATCTATTTTCTCCTTGACATTCTATCAGCTTTTGCTTCATACAGTTTGACCCTCTGCTATTAGGCACATATATGTTAAGGAATGCTTTGTCTTCTTGGATAATTGACTCCTTTATCGTTATGTAACACCCCTCTTTATCCCTTGCTTTGAAGTCTGCTCTGTCTGAATTTAATATAGCTACTTCTGCTTTCTTTCTTTTTTTTAATTTTAATAAGTTTTTTTAAAATGTATTTTTTAATTGGGGTATAGTTGCTTTACAGTGTTGTGCTAGCTCCTGCTGCACAGTGAAGTGAACCAGCCATATGTATACACATATCCCCTCATTTTCGGATTTCCTTCCCATTTAGGTCACCACAGAGCACTGAGTAGAGTTCCCCGTGTTATACAGCAGGTTCTCATTAGTTATCTATCTTATACCTAGTGGTGTATGTATGTCACTCCCAATCTCCCAATTCATACCGCTCCCCCTTTCCCCCCACAGTGTCCACACATTTGTTCTCTACATCTATGTCTCTATTTCTACTTTGCAAATAGGTTCATCTGTACTATTTTTCTAGATTCCACATATATGAATTAATATACGATATTTGTTTTTCTCTTTCTGACTTACTTCACTCTGTATGACAGTCTCTAGGTCCATCCACGTCTCTACAAGTGACCCAACCTCATTCCTCTTTATGGCTGAGTAATAGTCCATTTTATATATGTACCACATCTTCTTTATCCATTCCTCTGCTGATGGACACTTAGGTTGCTTCCATGTCCTCTCTATTGTAAATAGTGCTGCAGTGAACATTGGGGTGCATGTGTCTTTTTGAATTATGATTTTCTCAGAGTATATGCCCAGTAGTGGGAATGCTGGGTCATATGCTTTCTTTTGTTTAGTGTTAACATGGTATATTTTTCTCCATCCATTTACTTTTGATCTATACATATCTTTATATTTAAACTGGGTTTCTTATAGATGACATATAGATGGATCTTGTTCGTTGAGTCACTGTGACAATGTTTGTCTCTTAATTGGTTCATTTAGACTTGATGTCCAAATATTTTTTTTATATGGTTGGATTTTTATCTATCATATCTGTTACTTTTTTTCTTCTTCTTGCCCTTTCTCTTTGTTCCAGTTTTGTCTTCTATTCTTTTGCTGCCTTTTGTAGTTTTAATTGAGCATTTTATATGACTCCATTTTCTCTCCTTTCTTAGCATATTATTTATACTTTTTTTATAAACTGGTTGCCCTAGAGTTTGCAATATACATTTACAACTAATATGAGCCCATGGAGAGACCATGCCTTATTCATCTTCTATTTCTTATTAATACAGGTAACTTCTATCTCTAAGATTGACTCTGTGATTCAAAATTGGAGATTCAAATGTGATAGTGGGAAGCTGGAGTGAAGTATATTTTATTAGGTGCCTGAAATTGGGCCCCAGATGGTGCCTTCTTTGATTCCTTATTGTATGGAATAGTTGGTGCTAGAGCTGCCTTTGCTAAGCCTTGCTGTTTACGAAGACTGCTTTGAGTGGACTCATGTAAAGACTCTGTATTAGTTTTCCATTGCTGCCATAATAAGTTACCATAAATTTAGCAGTTTAAAATAACACAAAGTTATTATCTTATAGCTCTGTAGGTCAGAAGTCTGGCTGCGCATGGCTGGCTTCTCTGTTCTAGGTCTCAGGAGACATTAAGATGTTGGCTTGTGTGGGCTTGTTACCTGAAGGATCTGGGGGAGAGTCCACTTCCAGGCTCATTCAGGTTCTTGGTGGAATTAAGTTCCATGTGGAAGTAGGACTGAGGCCCCTGTTTCCTTGCTGGATGTTGGCTGAGAGTCATTCTCAGCTTCTAGAAGCCATCCATACTTCTTGTCATATGACCCCCTTTCTTGATCTTCAAAGTAAGCAACAATGGGTTGGGTCCTTTACATGCTTTGAATCTCTCTGACTTCTCCTTATGCCTCATCTATCCTGCTTCCAGCCAGAGAGAGTCCTCTGCTTTTAAGAGGTCATGTGATTAGATTGGGCCCACCAAGATAATCCATGACAATCTCTTTACTTTATGGTCCATAACCTTAATCACACCCACAAAGTTCCTTTTACCATTTAATATAACATATCTTTTTTTTCTTCTGTATGTAATATGTCTTTTTGCCTCCCAGTTTTTGTCTTTGTTTTTGTTTTCAGCAGTTTGAAGACAGTATATCTAGCTGTTGTTGTTTGTATTTATTCTCTTTGATGGTTTCTGAGTTTCTTGGGTTTGTGGTTTGGTGTCCATCATTGATTTAGAAAAATTTCAACTGTTTTTCTCTTCAAATATTTCTTCTGTTCAATTTTTTATCTCTTCTTTTGAGTTTCCAATTACATGTATATTGAACTGGTTCATATCATCCCTCTTAGATTCTCTACTTTTTAAAAATTTCACTTCTTTTTATTTTTCTATTACCATATTTTTCATTTCTGATATTTCAATTGATTCATTCTTACACATTTCCTCTCTCTTCTGAAATTATCATCTGATCATACAAACTGCCTGTCTTTTCCACTAGAGCCTTAAACATATTTATCATAGTTATATTATAAATCCCATCCAATAGTTCCAACAGCTGTGCCATATCAAAGTTCTGGTTCTGTGGATTGCTTTGTCTCTCGACAGTGTGTTGTTTTTTCTTGCTTCTTTATACCTCTCACATTATTTTTTTTGTTTTAAATCCCACATTTCTATAGGACAGTAGAGACAGAGGAAAATAGTTTTTATGCCTGAAAATTAGCATGTATTTTCTTTTGTTAGGCCTTTAGGTTGAGACAATTGTGTCATGAGTTGAGGTGGGTTTGTATTTCATTTTTGCCATGGTTACTCCAATGCACCAGACTTCAAATTTCTCTGGCATTCCCTTGTTAAGTGAGAACTGGCTTTTCAGAGGATATTTCTTATTGTCTTCCCTTTGAGTCTACACCTCAGAGAAGGTTTCTGTCCATGCTCTTGATGTTCCCTTAGCATTAAACTCGTGGGGTTGCTTGTAATTCAGTGCTTCTTAGACAGTTGCTAGGGGGCTTGGGCAGGTTCCCTCTGTTGTTCTGATCAAGCCTTAGTCTTAGGAAGGCACTGTGCCCTGGGTCTGTCCTTCCTCCCAGGGATAAAGTATGTATTTCTGTTCCCTTCTCCCAGTTGCAGTGGCTCCTCACCTGTGCTCTTGGGCATCAAGCTTGTCTTTCCCCCCAGGATGTTAGGCTTGTGTTCCACAGGAAAGATAGAAAAGAAGGATCCGGATGATACTTTATGACTTTCCCACAGTGACTTCTATAACCCCCCTCCCCACCTCTAACCCCCCATCCCAGGCTTACCCCGCACAGGAGGCTTTCTCAGGACTCTG
This sequence comes from Balaenoptera musculus, assembly GCF_009873245.2. Lineage (NCBI taxonomy): Eukaryota > Metazoa > Chordata > Mammalia > Artiodactyla > Balaenopteridae > Balaenoptera > Balaenoptera musculus. Next base: position 96,464,016 of record NC_045788.1, read on the forward strand.
CCACTACTTCCAATCTTTCCTGTAAGCAACCACGAGGGTCATGGAGAAGAGCCTACAAGTGGCTGCAAATTCTCCTTGTATCTGTGGCTCCCAAGGGTTCTATATTCTCTCTCTCTCTCTTTTTTTTTTTAATTGAAGGGTTTTATATTCTCTTTATAGTCCACAGTAGGCCTTTAGGAATTCATTAAAATTTAACCAGGGACCTCCCTGGAAGTCCAGTGGTTAAGGCTCTGCACTTCCACTGCAGGGAGCAGGGGTTCAATTCCCAGTTAGGGAACTAAGATCCGCATGCCTGTGTGGCACAGCCAAAAAAAGAAAACAAACAAACAAAAAAACTTTTAACCAAATTCTTCTTACTAGCTTCTATGGCATCCAGTGACATCTCTCCTTGGATGTGTCTTTTCTTAGATTTCACATTTCCCTACCACCTCAGCTCTTTGATTATTTTCTTAAAGCTTGCAAATTTAAAGTTTGTTTGGGGGTACTTTTTTGGTTCTTATAAGGATGGCAGTGATGTTTTATACAGTTTCCTACATCCTAAGTGGAAGTCAGAAATTCAGTGTTTTAGAGAAGTTTTGGAACACTTTTATACTATGTTTCTGTTTTAAAACTACAGATATACATACTCCTTTCATTAGTTTTCCCCAAATAGTACATTAGAGGATATTTGTCATATGGCAGAATTATCCTGGATAAA